>NC_056733.1:1141187763-1141237763 GCF_019279795.1 Protopterus annectens | reverse complement strand
TCCAGTTTCCTCCCAACATTCCAAAGACATGCGTCTAGAGCATTCCTCCCTGGCCTCCCCTGAAAATAAGCTGTGTCCTAGTTGGACTTTCCTGGTCAACAAATGTTAAATAAATAAATATTTTGAAAGATCAAAAATCAATGGATCTATATATACATAATAATGTTTAAGAATTTGTTTAACAGCAGATTTTATAGTTTTCATTTATTAATATATTTTAATATATTTAACTTTTTAATATGTATTGTGCTGTTTGTTATGGAAAATATTTGCTTCTGTGGTTTCTGAGCCAAGTGTTATATGGTTATGTTAGATTATTGGTTTACCTGGCGCCCAAATATATGAGGCTGTTTTGACTGGTTTCAGTGTTGAACATCTTGTGCGTTATACAGTAGAAGTAATGTAATCAGTTTTGGGGTTATACATAAAGGAATGTTAGATATGGATTATGAGACAAGCCAACAACAACTTAATTCACTTTATTACTATGTAATTTAAACATGCCTAGATGCACAGTTAAAAGTTAAAATCACGGATTCTGTCAGTTCAGTAGCACAAAGGGATGAAGCCCTTAGCCCAACACAAATAACCTGGAATTAAGTACTGACTCAGGAGCAGGAGGTGCTAACAAGTTAGGGTAGAGACAATAAGAGTGGGTGGGTGGGAGAGGTACATGGAAGCTCCTCCCTCTCATGGGGAGATAAGAGGTCTAGGACACTGTATCGTTCACACCTATCATAAAGCAAAGTACACAACATACAGAGTTTGGGCAGGAAATGTTTATTTAGCTTTGCCATGTAAACCCTGTTTAATAACCTTAATGGAGTGCATGCAGGAATCCACTCACTCTTAGGAAAAACACTGCAGGGTCTCATGTCTAGAAGCATGCACTTTAACCACTGGGGGGGGACATTAAGGAACAGAAACAGAAAAATACAAAAATTCCTCATGGCTGTCTAAATGAAAGCAGTGCCAAGACAAGTTCTCATGTCAGTGATAGGGAACCAATGGGTATGACTGTTTACTTATTTATTTAAATTTGTAAACCAGGGTAGTTGTGGTTCGGGAGTGTCAGCTGGCAAATAGGCAATAAAAAATTATATAAAAATGAAAAACACTGACAATAAACTATAGATAAGTTTGTGAGGTTTATTTCATACTACCCAAACCAAAAAGCCCCATGAACTATATGTTAGTGAACCTGCAGAATGGACTCACTAACTCTGTTGCCCTGAGCTTAGTGTAAGTTAAAATACTGGTAATATCTGGTTTATATTACAGCAGTGCGGTACACAACCATGCACCACTGTGAGCTATAACACCACAGTTTTCACCTTTTCCCGCACAGAAGTATGTCAGTTTATTTTAAGAATAAAGTACCAAATGGCATCTTTATTTAGCATCTACTGTTGTATATTGTAAAGTAATGATACCAAAATAAATGTGCAGATTTTAACCAGTGTATAGTGTAGAGCATGCTGTCATTATATCCATTTGGACAACCCCAACCCAATATGTTCTGATGGGCAGCATGCCTAACAATTGAAGCATTATGGTCCTCTCTACAACTTAGTGAAAAGAAGCCACCAACAAGCCTAGTTATGTCTATAAGTGAGCAGCTGCTACAACTTCACAGTCAACATAGGTATTGTAGGAATGCCTGTGCCATACAGCCATTCTAGGCATTTGACAAAGTTAGTGTTTGCAGCTGCTGTATGCTGGTGGCTTGCTGGTGGTGTACTATGTAAAATATCAGCCTGAAAAAGAATAGATTACAGGTTTGAGTCTGCGCTTTTCCCTCCTTGCAGGTTTGTTTTCTCTGCATTGATTCATTCATTTTCTGGCCACAAAGTGTGTATTTCTTTATGTGCATCTCATTCTTCATGCATGTGGTTTTGTGTGCATGACCCTACATGTCCACAGATTTTGGTTTCATATGTCCTTTTTATTTAAGCCTTTTCTGATGCCCTTTCTTGATTTCTTCCCTCATCATTTCATTCTTAGTCTTTTTTCCTTCCTTACATTTTATGTTACACTGCTGCCTTGATTTCTTCCCTCATCGTTTCATTCTTAGTCTTTTTTCCTTCCTTACGTTTTATGTTACACTGCTGCCTTGATTTCTTCCCTCATCGTTTCATTCTTAGTCTTTTTTCCTTCCTTACGTTTTATGTTACACTGCTGCCTTGATTTCTTCCCTCATCGTTTCATTCTTAGTCTTTTTTCCTTCCTTACGTTTTATGTTACACTGCTGCCTTGATTTCTTCCCTCATCATTTCATTCTTAGTCGTTTTTCCTTCCTTACGTTTTATGTTACACTGCTGCCTTGATTTCTTCCCTCATCGTTTCATTCTTAGTCTTTTTTCCTTCCTTACGTTTTATGTTACACTGCTGCCTTGATTTCTTCCCTCATCGTTTCATTCTTAGTCTTTTTTCCTTCCTTACGTTTTATGTTACACTGCTGCCTTGATTTCTTCTCTCATCGTTTCATTCTTAGTCGTTTTTCCTTCCTTACGTTTTATGTTACACTGCTGCCTTGATTTCTTCTCTCATCGTTTCATTCTTAGTCGTTTTTCCTTCCTTACGTTTTATGTTACACTGCTGCCTTGATTTCTTCCCTCATCGTTTCATTCTTAGTCTTTTTCCTTCCTTACGTTTTATGTTACACTGCTGCCTTGATTTCTTCCCTCATCGTTTCATTCTTAGTCTTTTTCCTTCCTTATGTTTTATGTTACACTGCTGCCTTGATTTCTTCCCTCATCGTTTCATTCTTAGTCTTTTTTCCTTCCTTACGTTTTATGTTACACTGCTGCCTTGATTTCTTCCCTCATCGTTTCATTCTTAGTCTTTTTTCCTTCCTTACGTTTTATGTTACACTGCTGCCTTGATTTCTTCCCTCATCGTTTCATTCTTAGTCTTTTTTCCTTCCTTACATTTTATGTTACACTGCTGCCTTCACTATTTTGTGATCACCGCTGTCTTACAGACTTAAGTATGCTAGTCATAGGTAAATATAAGTGATCTTATGTTACTTATGTACCTCACTTTTGTTTGTCCTTTGTATCTAATTTTTCTGATTCCATTTCATGTTTTCTTCCCTCATTATTTCATTCTTAGGTCTTCCCTTAGTTGCATATTTTTGCAGGGTTACACTGCCCAGCAACACAGTGTTGTAGGTACCACTGTTTTACTGACTCAGTAGGTCAGGGTTACACTGCCCAACGACATAGTGTTGTAGGTACCACTGTTTTACTGACTCAGTAAGTAGGTCAGGGTTACACTGCCCAGTGACACAGTGTTGTAGGTACCACGGTTACACTGCCCAGTGACACAGTGTTGTAGGTACCACGCTTACACTGCCCAGCGACACAGTCTTGTAGGTACCACTGTTTTACTGACTCAGTAAGTAGGTCAGGGTTACACTACCCAATGACATAGTGTTGTAGGTACCACTGTTTTACTGACTCAGTAAGTACGTCAGGGTTACACTGCCCAGTGACACAGTGTTGTAGGTACCACGGTTACATTGCCCAGTGACACAGTGTTGTAGGTACCACTGTTACACTGCCCAGTGACACAGTGTTGTAGGTACCACGCTTACACTGCCCAGCGACACAGTGTTGTAGGTACCACTGTTTTACTGACTCAGTAAGTAGGTTACTCAGACTTCTATTCACTGAGGTATAGATTACAGCTGTATGCATTGATTCTTAGATAGGTACCCAGGTTGTTGTACTACCTGTGATACATCTGAATGAACAGATATATATTCCTCACACTTTTGCCACATTCATGTCAGAGATTTGACTTAATTTACTACAGAAAACCTAGACAATGATCGGTGTTCTTACCATGAACAGTGACATTATCCTAAGATTGGGGAAATAGGGTTTGGCAATACATCAGTTCATTTTAAAAGCAAGTGCAACTACTCAAATGTATACCCGTTCTTTATTTTTGTGTATTCAGGGTACAGATTTTCATCCGAGATAACAGCTTCTTCTGTTTTGACATTCCTGTTCTGCTATTTTAGTTGCAGCATACTCGGTATAATATATTCTAGGATATACTAACCCAGTCTGTTTTTGAGAATCCTAGAATAGTAATATGAAATATTGAAATGTAGCTGAGAACTTTAACTGAGTTTTGATACATCATACGTTCCGCAGTGCCACTTATTAAGAATTAATCTTATGAGCTGTGTTATCTGATGCAAAGGCTACTATTTATGTAACATTAATTTTACTTAAAGGTTTCAACAGCTACAGGCAGTGTGTTAGCAGATTTAACAGATGTTCCATAAATGCAATGCCTTTATAAGGCAGTACTAAATTTTGCTCTAATCATAATCTTATATGTTGCAAGGTTTATTCCATCTCAGTCTGTACATATACCTGTTTACTGCACCAAACATGTCAGTACAGCTGGGAAAGCATTCTCTTCTGTAGCTGTTTATACAACTGTGCAGTTTTGTGTTACTGTATATGCTGAGCCCAAGCACTGCCCTAATCCAAAGCAACCAGATGTTTACTTCACTGTAAAAAGCCAGTACTGTACATATATAAGAATAGTTTCAAAGTCTGTGATATTTGTAACAACAGTTCTGGTCACTAGAGCCACTTCACAAGAATCAGCTTGTGATTGGTGCTTTTGTTTTCCTCCTGGTGACAAAAGGAGCCGAGGGACATTCTGTTTTAGCCTTCCTAGATATTGCAGTCACTGGAAAGCCTGAGCTGATTTGTAGGATCCACCTTGGGATTAATAATACTGCTTTTGTGCTGGTGGGAGGAGGAGCAATCCGCTTCAAGTACATAAACCCTCTTATCCCTCAGGCCAACTACTACTATCCTGCACAATAGCCAAACTTTGGAACTTTCTCCCCCCTCATCTACGCAACTTACCTAACCATAATAACTTCAAAACCCAGCTCATTATGCTTACCGACTTTTCACTGCTTCCTCCAATTGATAGTACAACCAACAACAGATGTAACTATTTAAGAAACGTGAATAAACCAAGAAGAAACTTCACGGTGTGGAGGGTATGATGTTCACTCATTGAATTATGTTATGCAGCCAGTTCACTAATAAAAATCGAACTGTGAAATGCATACTACAAAATAATAAAATAGAAAATAGTAGGTAGTCTACAGTTGAGTTAAAAATGGAATATCCTTTATTGAAACACACAAACAAGCGATCCTAGCTGAGTATAATGATAAGCATCAGAAACATTCCTTCTTTATATATAATCAGGTTATTTCAACTGTTATGGGCAATAAAAGTAATAAATAAAAGACTCATTCCTTTAATGAAGTTCTCCTTCCCCCTTAACACGATAGTATAAACTGAGTCTATGCTACCTTAGAACTGAAACTAAAAAGCTGCAGACAAATTAAAATATGTAACATAAGAATGACTTAAGACTAACTACTAATCCAAACTTTATTAAGAAACTAACTCGCAAACAAAATAACTAATTAACTAACAAAAAGATCTACAACCATCTATCAGAATAAATATTAATATTTATAAACTGAAACACTTCTAACAAAGCTTGCTTTCATTACCAAATAAATAATTCATCAGGTTTATGTTTATGTGTTTATGTGTTTGTGTTTAAAAACTGAAACACTAGGTGCATAACATAATTCAGGGAGTGAACTTCACACTCTCCACACTGCAAAGTTTCTTCTTGGTTAGCTTTTGACCCAGTATAGCTTGCATACTGGGTGTTCTAAGACTTCAAGGGATACCACAGATTGTTCTTTTTGTATGCAAGAAACATGGAAAGAAACTTTTCATATCAACCCACTGTTTGTAAACATCGTACCTCCATAACACCACTAAGCCCATAATTCATGCTGAGACTGTAAAGAAAAATGTGCCAAAGTGTCACAAAACACACTTTAAAAGATCACAGCTTCCAGCACACAACACCTTCTCCTTCTCCACACACACACACACACACACACATACACACACACACACACACACACACACACACACACACACACACGCACACACACACACACACACACACACACACACACACACACACACACACACACACACACACACACACACACACACACACACACACACACACACACACACACACACACGCACACACACACACACACACACACACACACACACACCTCACCCAGGAGCCACAAGGAAAGAAGGCAGACCTAAGCCCATAATGTCCAGTAAGTCTGCTTCTGCACAGGAAAATGTTTTTGTTATAGGTGACTCTGCAGATCGGCATACAGACTCCACACTCACCAGACTGGAGAAGAACAAGATTACTGTAAGCTGTTTGTCCAGTGCCAGGACCTGTGATATCACAAAGGCTCCAAGGGCCACAAGCCAGACAAATACGACTATGACCTTCTACTTACTCATTTAGGAGTGAGTGGCTGAAGCTCTGTGCTCAGAGGGGCATGCAGAAATGAGAAACGACACACTTCTTGAGTAGTACCTTGCCATCACCAAAATCATACCCAGGCAACAAGACAGTGGGCTTTAACAGCTGGTTAGTAGTTGATCTCATTCTAAGTGGAAATGGTATGTGTTAGCCTGAGATGAGATGGGTAGATAAGGCTTTCTGTTTCATCAGAGATGGCTTAGATCTCTTCTACTAGGACTTTCTTTGACCCTGTAGTACCTTTTTTAAAAAGTGTTCACCTACTAAGAGTTTTTGCAGAGTAAACTCAGGCCCAAATTTGGACAGTATCATGTTAGAATCTAAATAGAAAGATGCCTGAGCTTGAGAGCCTCCTGCTGCTCTGATGTATTCATATTTGTATAGATGCTGAGATGTGGTTTCAGTGTTGTGAAAGTACTTACGCTGTACCAGGGTTTAGTGCTTCTCATGACTTCAGGCAGTTGGGTAACTGTGGGGGAGTATAGCAGAGAGCCAATTATCTGAACTAACTGGGACCTAGGATAGTTCAGATAATCAAACATACATTGATATGGATAAAAAACTTCTAAAATCTTGTTTTTTCTGCATGCAGGGAATGCATCCAGTAGACAATAAAGAATATTTTTCACACATGAGCAGGCTACATGCTCAAAAAACACACACAAGTGAATGCGTGTAATGTTTACATATTCAGACTTTATGATTTTTCAAACCCGAAAACTTTGGAATGCTGCATTTGGATAATTAACATTTTGGATAATCGACCATCACCACAAATCAAATTACCCATGAATCTAACTTGCAGCTCCTGGAGATCCAAATTACCATTAACAAATTCAATTATTACTTAATTATTAGTGATAGATTTACATCAGTGTCCCTCAAAGATCATGGAAATTGCATTAATACAATTGACAGGTAAAACAACAAACTACATATCTTCTTGTTATGGACATTTCAATTACCATTAATTGAGACATTTACTTGTCGCCTCACAGTAAGACGTTGTCCTGTTCGATTCTCAGCTACAGCGTCTTCTGTGTGGAGACATGCGTGAATGGGCGTACCTTCGTTGAAGGTTGTGCATCAGAGCTGGCAACTCGGCACATAAAAATCTACTGCCAATCATTAGCGGACCAGAGTTCCGCTGTGGCGACCCCTAACCGGGAAAAGCCGAAAGACATAACAACAACAACAACACATCTAAAAATGGATATGCTCAGCATTTCCTGGACTTTGTTGATGCCAATGTGCTAGAGAAAATTGTAAAACTACCAACTAGAGTGTCTAATATCCTTTTCCTGGTTCTTACTGACCTATTATCTTCCCATAGCCTAACACATCTCCTCATCCCGTGTTAAATTAGACCAAGTATCAGTCATCTTCTTTATCAGGCCTAGTGGTATCCCCCCACCACCAAATGGCATTGTCTTTAGGGACTTCACCAGAGCAAACCTACCTGAACACCTACACAGAAAAGACTGTACCTATGCACCCTAAATATTATGGTAAATTCAGGAATAAACCTCTCTGGTTAAACTCCCATATTAATAAACAAAAATAGCAAAGGAAAGAAAATCATGAAAGTTGGATAAAATTCTCACTCCCTTATATCAGTATCACGTTAAAACATACCTCAAGGAACTTAAACATAATATTAGAGGGTCTATATTGAATTTCCTGATATGAATATATCCTTTGATAATCACATCGCCACAGTAGTCAGGAAATCCTTCTATGTGGCACACCTCATCACAAAAGGTTTCTTATCCAAGAAAAAAGAGGTCATTGTTCCCCTCTACTCATCACTCATTAGCCCCATTATAGAGTACAACACCCCTTTTTGTATGTACCTCACAAGAGATCTACAACAACAACAACTGGAAAGGCCACAGAAATACCTCACAAAGAGGATTACTGGCCTCAAACAGATGCTCTGCGCAGACCATCTCAAAAAACTCCAGCTTTACAATGTTGCATATCACTTACTCAGTGGCAATCTCTGCCTAACATACAAAGTTATGTCAAACCCAGACCTGCTAGACATGCTCCACTTAAAGAAATCCCAATCCCTCTGAGCTACACACTCTAGGGACCAAAACCTTGTCACCACAATAAACAGAACATGCTGGAGGGATAGATTCCTGTCCCAGAGACTTCCCATACTCTGGAACAAACTACCTATCTATATCAAACAAAGCTCCTCATTAGCACTCTTAAAGAAAAATCTTGATGATTGGATGGGAAATAGGAAATTCACCCCAGGGGCACAGAAAAATTATTTTCTTGGGTGGCGAAAGCCATGGTACATTTTTGGCTAGGCTTATATAGGCCCTAGGGCCAATAGCCTAGTACCTACTTATGAACCTATGTTCGAACATTCAAAATTCTGAATCTCATATGGTCGACACCATATGATTGGATTTTTGAATGTTTGAACATTGTAACGGAGATCTCTGTACAGCATGGAATGGGAAGATTTCCCTTTTCTGCACTGTAGTGTGATCTTGAAGTCGGTATATTTAAAGAGCGGGTGGTGTGGTGGGTGCAGGGGGGCTTGGCACCCTGCTTAGAGCATTCAGGTAGGTGTTTTGTGTAATTTATTTTTTATTATTAGATATTCAAACTTTTGCAAGTTCGAACATATGGTGTTGACCATATGGTAGTCAAACTTTCAAACGTTCGAGTATCTAATGTAGACCCACTATTAGAAAATGTAAAGCAGAGTAGGATCTTAAGGAAACTACAAATACCAAAGAAAGCTGCATTTTTTTCAAATTTTTCACTTATGTCAAGGAATTAGGGAATAATGTTCAACAATGCAATGGACCTATTTATAATAATATTGCATATGTCAACCCGAAGGATATAGCCAATATATTAACAGACAAATTTAGTGCTAACTTTACTCTACATACCTAAATTGATGATCCCAGTATCCCTGAAAATTTAGATTCCCTTGAAATCACCTTGGAATAAGTGTTAATATCCCCATCAAAGACTAAAAGTAATACGTCCATGGGACCAGACAACAAACCAGGCTGCATCCTCATCATTGCAATGTGTGTATTATATGAGCCTCTACTTAAACTGTTAAACCTCAGCCTATCCATAGGGTTTGTGCTCAATCCCTAAAGAACAGCCATTGTGATTCCACCATACCTGGGTGGGCTGTCTACAGACCCTGGCAGTTATAAGCGCAGCAGCATCACCACCCTTATAAGCAAAGTCATAGAAAGTATCAAAGCAGAACTCATTTATGTAGGCACAGGCAACTTAACTGATCTTGACCCCAATCAGGTTGGTTCTGCAAGGGGCAATTCCTGTCTACTGCTCCTAGTAAGTTTATTTGAAAAGGTTACACAGGCTGTGGACAGCAGTCACTCAATGTGCATTGCTTATCTTAATCTGACAAAGGGTTTTAACACAGTCTTCCATGCTGGTATTGTTAAAAATTAAGAGAAACTTAATGTAAACCCCTATATTATTTTCTGGTCAGATCTCAGGTTGTGAAAGCTACTGGTACTCCCTCTGACTGTAAAATAGTACTTGGACAATTGGATGGTGAACAGGAATTTCATCCCTGGTTTGGTGGTTATGTCTCTAGTGAACACAAATATCCTATAAATGGTTCATCTCCCAAGCCCCTGCTTATACTTATCAAGGGTATCAGAACTTGTCAGAGATTTGGGATGCATGGCTATCCTTAAAAAGGCCCTTGTGGTCATTAGCCTAGTAAGCACCTATGAACCTATAATGGGGTACTATAGAGATTAGTGCTGGGCCCTCTCCTGTTTATATTTAGTTTGCAGACATCCAATATCCCTGAAGTGTGGTTGACCAGCTTTGCTGATGACTGCACACTGGACTCTGTTATCCACTCATTCACTGATAATAAAAAGCTCCAGCAAAGGCTGGAATATGCACATACCCGGTTTATAGGAAACAGTCTAAAGATAAATGTGTATAGGGTGCTCCCATGTTATATGTTATAAATGCTACTTCTCAACAGACAGACATTGTCATAAGGGACTTGGGTAATTATGTGGACAATCATGTGTCCACCATAGTCAGGAAATTCTTCTGTCTGGTCTGGTTAATTTCCAAGGGAATGTCTTCCAGATTTAAAGAATTCATTTTACTGCTGTACTCTGTACTCTTCTTTTATCATACCTATCACTAAATGCAGGGCTGCCTTTGGTATTTAAACATCAATGTATATTGCTCAGTGAGAAGGGTCTCAAAGATACCTTATTAAAAAAATAAAATAAAAGCCTTAAATATGTCGACTATCTGGACAGATTTGTGCGCCTCTCCTTATGCTCGGTGATCTGCAGGTTGTTGAAAGGTGACTTGTATCACGCTTCTTCAGCCATGAAAGACCCAGTCTGATTTGGCCTCCTATTTCTTTAGAAGATCAGTGACTCTACAAATACCTGCACAAGGGACCCAAATCTACACCAGTAAATAAGGAAGACTCACTAGACAGAGATGTTCCTAACTCAATGTATTCACAGTCTATGGAATAAGTCGCCACTACAGGTTTGACAAAGTACTACTACGGTAGACACAAATTTACATCAAAACTGTCATATACAGCTGTGCTCACTTTGGGAGGTAAGCCCTATTAAGTGCTTGGAAAGGGAGATAGAAACCTAAGTGCATCTGCTTAAAGGTGCATATGGCTAGCCACCATACTGTTCTCTTGATAACTTGTCTAGTACTATTCTATGTCTAAATGAACAGCTAGATGCACCGTTGACTTCACCTGGAAGCTCAGGTACAAAAGAGCAGCAAAGTGGTATTTCAGTGAACACAGACACCTTGCAGCCCTGCTCACCAATCACCAGACCAACAGCTGGGCTGGGATGTTTCTGTGCAGAGTTTTCATGGCTTTCCTATGCCTGCATGGGTTTTTGTTGCCCATTTTCCCCCCACAGAATGATGACATCTGTGCAGTGAATTATTCATGCTCGGACATGCTCCTAGTTGTCCTGTTGTCTGGCCACTGTGTTCATGTGGCTGGCATGTCCTTTGATACAGTAGAGGCCCATCCTGGACTGTCTGTTGTCTTATGCCTACTCTTCACCACATAACCCTGAAATGGATAAAATGCATATTACAAATGGATGGATGGATGGATGGATGGATGGATGGATGGATGGATGGATGGATGGATGGATGAATGGATGGATAGTTATGTGGATGGGTGGTAAAAATATCCCATGCATAGTTTTTGGCCATTTTTTCTAAAGTGTCTAGACAATGAAATGTATGAACTGTTTGTGCTTGAATAACTTTCGAAAACTGCTCCAATCATTAAAGCTTTCATACTGCATTCAGAATGAAGGCTAGCTTATACCATGATGAACTGTAAGGTCTTTTTTTAGCTTTAACCTTGTTGTCCTCCTGTCAGTTTCTGCCTGCTCAAGATTTGTTCATGAAGTATGACCTGGTAGAAGAATTGCTATCTTTAATAACCTAGAATAATTACATAAAAATCACCATTCCTTCTAAATCTCTGAGAGAACCTCTTATTATCATGTCATGTCACTGCACCCTAGGCATTCTGCTCATTCCAGCTGTGAGTGTTTTTGTTTTGTGCCTGTATTGTTCCTGCTTTATTTGTTGCATAGTTGGATATTTTTCATCAGGCCTCTGTTGGCCTTTCAGTTTATTCTGTCACAGGCTGTAAGCAAACATTTAACTTTCTTAATTTAGTAATACATACAGTATGCTATATTAGGAAAGGTGCCATATTTAAGTAAATGACTGAGAAAATAATTAAGTAAGTAAGTATTTAATAATGCTGACACAACAAAAAATACATGATTTCTCTGTATAAAGGAGTCCACTTCATGCTTTTGGAACTCCACTGCAAAGGTGATGATGAAAGATTCAACTTTTGAAGATTTCCTGCTATGGTATAAGTTTTTCAATTTATCTCTTATTCTAATCTAGTCATTTATTATGATCTAATTAATAGATATTTTATTGCAACTAAATATAATGAACTGATTAGAAAAATGAGATCCTAGAAGAAATAAAACATCAAAACTGCTAAATGCTTAATATGTTTAGTTTGTTTTTCAGAGCTTATTAGGAGAGCCAACACTATATACTGATAAGATTGTCCAACAAATAGCTGACTTATGTGGCTAAGAGCTGGCTTTGTAATCAATGGGTACAAATTTAAGATGTTCATACTCTCATCACTGTATGACTTGTGAAAACAATGAAATAGAGCACTTTTAGCAGTCTGTGCATGGAGTACATAAGTATGCAGTGCCTTGGTGAGGGGAAATATTATTCTGTCTGTTTCTTTCAAAGGAATGGCATTTGGAAATCTAATACTTCTAGGACTGTTGTGTTAGGTGATGGATTTTCCCTTTATGCTGTGGAATTGCAGCCTAAACTGTAAATATTCAAACTGGAGATGAGGAGTGAAGATCTCTCCTTTGCAGCTTGGATTATGTCATATGACTTATAAATGCCTTATGTTGCAGTTTTGGTTAATAGATACTTTTTATCAGATGCTTTTTAATGGTCATAGTAAGTATATATCATTTTGCTGTATTTAATATTTTACAATATCTGTTTCATAAACTTGTTTCCCTAGTATCTGAACACTGGCCTGAAGGCTAAGTGATTCTACCCCATAGTTTACACTTAATCACTTTCAACTAAGCATGTTTGGCTTAAATTTCTAGGTGTCTTGTTTCATATATTTAGCACATAAACATTGTTTCTTTGCTGTCTGGCTAGAGTAACAGTGTTGCTTATAGCTGTCAAAAGTATGCCATTAATTTTGTTTTGAGATAAACACTGTAGCTTTCAGTTTATTCTGTCACAAGCTGTAACCAAACATTTAGCTTTCTTAATTTAGTACCACTTACAGTATACTATATTAGGAAAGGTCCCATATTTAAGTGGGTATTTTAAATGTAGCATTAAGAATGCAGTAGAATGAAGAGATATAATTCCATACTTTAATTTAAATCTCATTAATACAAATTGAAATTTATTGCAACGTACTTGCCTCTTGCTATGACTGACATCAAACACTTATTTCTGTTTACCTCCACTTCTTCTTAGGCTTTAAACTGAGCATTTAATAAATATATCTATCACTTAGAAATGTGGCTTATTATATTTGAATTTCCCAGATAATAAGCATGTATTATCATATTACTTAGGCTGTTTCATATATTGCATATTTCCCAAAATGTGAATGTAGAGTTAACTCAGCATAATTAATATAACATTGGTACCATTTCATATTTATGTATTTGAAAGCAGGATAGCAAAATGAAGCATACTGATGCCATCATCTTACATATTATTATTATTATTATTATTTTTAAGGCTCATACTTTAAGAAATATTAGACTTCTTAAGGTTATTCTTCTGTTAAGTAATGAGCTTTTCAAAGACTTGATAGTATAGTATAGAATCTCACACCAGAGTGACATAACTCATAATCACAATGCCCATCCTGCACTCCACCTTATAAAAGATTTTCAAAAATGTAGTGTGGTTGTTAAATTTTTGTGTGGGTTTAGTGATGCTGTGTCTTCGCACAGCATAAATGCAATGCAGTTATCTCAAAGAAGAAAACCAGTTTGAGCTGTTTTCATCAAAATATACTTTTTCTCACAGAACACTCATCATGAACATAACTAAAACTTTTTTTAAGAGCACTAAAATTGTTAATCCATATTTTGGAATTATTTATGGACTTCTATAAACCATGACCTTTATACTTAACTGTATTTTATAACGCTAGGTTATTTTTACATGATATTCGGTTCATTTCTACATACTGGCATAGTATTGTTTTCGAGTCTATAGTATAATCTTGAAGGTTTAAAACTTTGAATCCCTAAAGATCGAACTTTAATGATCGAAGTCTTAAACCATCGAAACCTAAAACAAATACTAAACTAAATAAAACAAAACAAGCAAAAAAAAAACTAAATAGTGTGTAGGCAGTGGGGCAAGCCCCCCTGCACCCCCCACAACCCCCTACTTAAATATACCAACTCCGAGAATGCACTACATTGAAGTAAACAGAAATCTCCCCTACAGAGATTTTCCATTTAAACGTTCAGTGTAGTGCACTTTTGCTATTCTCGTGTCAACAATATCGTATTCGATATTTTCAGACTTTGAGATTTTAATATAGACCCAAGTTTTCACCAGTGAGTAAGCTCTACATTTATGAAACCTTCGTGTCTTACATAAATATAGAAAGTCATAACTCTTGTTTAGTTATTTGTATTTATTTTCTGGGGTAGAATACTGATACCTTTAGTCCTTTCTTACACTCTGCTCAGAAACAATGTCTGGTTAAGTAATTTGCTCAGAGTCACACAGTAAGGAAATGGAGGCTGAAGGAAAATCAGTTTGTAAATACGTCATAGTCGAAGTCTCCTATATTAAGATACTTTGCAGTAAATAGTAACCATTTTATTGAATGGTAGTCTATGTCCCTGAATCCTTACACTTTACTTGAATATCTTATAGTAAGTACATGAAGACAAAGGACCTGATCGAATGTTCTTTGTCTATTTTATTTAGTCGTTTATTCAAAGGTAGAGAACTAAGCCTCTGTGAAGGGTTAGTAACACCGAAGGATATAGTTTAATTGCATGAGATCATTTAAAGTTCATAAAACTTTACTAAACTAAATACATCATAGAAGTGGAATAAGTAGTCATCAGACATTAGAGTTATATTTGTTGTACTAGACTTGCCAAGTGTTGTTGAAAACTCTTGCCTAACTGAAGAACAACAAAGGGAGGAAAGAATCATTGGTTAAGAGTCTGAAGACTTAAATGCTGAGCATATGATTGAAGTATGAAGCACATTAACAAAGTGTTCTAGGTATATTAGTATTATGTAGTATTATGTTGAATTCATTACATAATATCAGAGTAATTGTTTTTGTATCACCCAAACCTGCAGCTATGCCTTGCATTTTGTAGCAAGTATACATGCTTACTGTGAATATAGGGCATTTAATGTTTTTAAATAGCTGCATATAGCTTTGTTAAGCAAATGCAAGATGTCAGTGTGGAGTCTTCCCAAAACCCTAAATATTTTTATGAGATTCATTAATATTGCCTAATGAAGATGTAGTTGTACTGATGGGTCCAGCCAATATGCGTCATTTGTGTGTGCCTAAGAGAGAATAAACTTTATTTTGAAAAAGTGTATTGAGGCTTGCATAGAAAGGAACGAAGAATGAATTTGTATGAGATTGTGACTGACCATGTTGTGCTGAATCAATTACCTCATCGGACAACTCCATACAGTAGAAAGTTATAGACCTTTGTATGTTTAGTTTAGTGTTAATAAAAGCAGTATATTAGAATTAACTTTAAAATATTAAAATAAAAAAGCCTATAAGCTTAAATGCCGTTACATAAAGAACATACTTGCTAGTATGAACAATAACCCCAAACCCTTTTTTGCATCAGCTACATAAACTAACAGAGAATTGGTACTTGTTCAACGTCTTTGCCAAGGCACCTCTCTCAAATGGTTTAGCATGGGAATTTGCAGTTTGGTAAACATCCCTTATTTTATGATCATTTAAGCAGTTTTGGAGCCATTTGCAGCTAATGTTATCAAGTCTGTAGTGAGGTAAAATTTGCAACAGAATATTGTGGGATATGGGTCCATATTAGAAGTTCAAACGCACAGGTGTCTGAATGCTGTACCATCGAACTGGGAAGTTCGAAATGTCAAAATAGCAAAGCTGCAGAACACTGAATTTTTTCCCAGGAAAAAATTTGGTGGGCCATTTCCGCGGCTATGCTATTTCCTCCACTGTAGTGTGATCTCGGAGTTGATATATTTAAGTAGGGGGGTGTGGGGGGCACAGCCCCCATTAGATGTGGGGCAAAGCCCCACGTAAACATTTTCTAGTGTACGTGTGTTTTTTGGTTTTGTATCGGAACAGCAATTTTTTTTCCTTGGGGAAAAAAATCGCTGTTCTGAGTGTCCGAAGTTATTGCATTTTGAACTTCCAGATTCGACAATTACGTATTCAAACTTATTGCAGTTTGACTATGTGATATAGACCCGTGGGGTATACCATCCAGTGCTTTAGCTAATTCAATGAAAATGCTGTCTGTTAGATACCCTAGCTCCATTTTGTTGAAAATATTGTCTGTGAAGTGATAAAGGCTGTGGTTATAATATGACCATTTTGTAAGGCATTGTCATGAAAGTGCCACCTTAGTTCTGAAACTGTTTTCTCTAATTATTTTGATAGCATTGGGAGTACTTAGATGTAAGTAATGTTTTCAAAGGTAGAGACATTGGATGTTTTGGATATTGTGATGATAGCGGCATGCTTAGAAAGGACAGGGATAATACAAGTTTAAGAGAAACCATTGTAAAATAAAATAAAATAAAAAATAAGGATATACACACACTTAAAAAAGCCTGACAAACCAGGTGCAGAATATTTTTCCACTATAATCATTCTATATCATATATTTTAGTTTTGGTTCTTTAAGTACATTTCTCTACACCTTTAGAAAGAATTATTGACAGATTAAGCAAATTCTGTCAAGACCCAGACTAACCTAATAAATACCTAGTTTTTTCTCATTATTAAATGCAAATAATGCTTTACATGATAAAGGTCTACTGTAGCAACTTGCATGATACCTCAAAGTGTATCACTTTCTCACATTAACCACTGGTATACTACTTTCTATCTATTGTTAAATGTTTTTTCAAAAGGACTATGTTATATATTTTTTGTATAGAATTTTTGAAAATTGCTTGTACTGTGATAATGTTGCATGCCTTGAATGTTCATGAAAATTATTGTATCGTGATGTACTATGTGAAGCTTTTCTCCCAGGGCCTCCACTGCAAATGGGCAATCTCTGCCCAGTCAGGCTTTCCTTGTAAACAAATATAAACTAAATAAATAAATCAGTTGTTCTGTTTGACAGTGAGTGGTTTGAACCTGGATATTGGTTTTATGAGACAGTACAGCTCTTAAGAATTTTTCCTTCTGAGCAACTAAGATTCTACACAAACAAGATATACTGAAGGGCAACAAATGTTTCTTAGTCTGGTAATACATGATTTTATGATGAGTTCCCCCTGAATCCAAATTGCCGACTATCTCCAAAAGTTACCATTCACTGTAAGATTAGCATTTTCTGCTTTATTCATGAGAAGAGAGCAATTATTTTCATACATGCCAACATTGTGGTATGAACACAAGTAACCATAAGCTTACCAAGTGTAACAGTGTAATGAAACTTTGTTCGGTGTTGCAGCTTTTCAGCGGGATCTGTCAGAACCGTAGACTTACGTCAGCACTTCTTTTTCTTCTCTCTCTCTCTCTCTCTCTCTCTCTCTCTCACTCTCTTTCTTTCTGTCAGTTAACTAAACCTCAGCCTATATAGTGTACTAACTACATATGACAGCAATACATTCTAACCTAGTATCTTATTCTCTTGGTAGTCCCTGCCTTCTTCATTACATCACTTCACCATAAAATGGGCATTATTGCAAATTCACATGTTCTATTAACCAAAACCTCTATCTCACAAAGATTTTAGATAGACTAAAAATTACAAATTATGACTTCTTGTTTTCCTTTCCAAGATATAACTAATGTCCCTACACATCTCTTGCATTGTGATTTATTTTCTCTTTAAGTTTCAGAACAGTCTCTTTAAATAAACACTTGAATGTAGCATGTGGAAATTCTAGTTTTATGACAGGCCATGTTCTTATCTTCTAAAGTTTCAAGTACACACATGCAAACACATACACACACATACAGACAGTGGGGTCTATATCAGAAGATCGAAATTTCAAAACTTTGAAACTGATATGGTTGACACCATATGATCGAAGTCTTGAAACTTTGAATCTTTTAACGGAGATCTTCATACATACAGCATGGAAAAGGAAGATTTCCCTTTTCTGCACTGTAGTGTGATCTCGGAGTTGGTATATTTAAGTAGCGGGGGGTGTGGGGGGTGCAGGGGGGCTTCCCCCCTGCTTAGAGTGTTTAAATGGTTTGTTTTTGTAGCTTGTATTTTATTACATTTTCGATGTTTCAAGACTTTGATTATATGGGTCAACCATATCAGATTTGAAGTTTTGAAACTTCGATAATGTAATATAGACCCCAGACAGTGTCTGTCTCTGAAGTGTAGTTGTCATACTAAGGATCCAAGCTGCATGTTATTTCTGCATAGAGTGTTTTGGTAGGTTTTTTTTTTTTTTTTTACTTTGTTTACATTTTAAGTTTGATGTTTGAAAACTTTGCTCATATGGAGTCAACCATATGAGATTCGGTTTTCAGACTTTGAACTTATAATATAGACCCGTGCTTCAGCACTTTTTTACTTGGTATAAGTTGTAGCAAGTGGTTTTCTACAGTTTTTAAATGTATGACGTGAGTGGTGAGGTGTTTCAGATCAGGACCGAACCTTGATATTATGGAGCATTAGGAGCATCTGGCACTAGATGAGGAAAATATGGCTGTGTATGTAAAGTCAAATACAGTTAAGCCATTTATTTAATCATTATAGTTTTAGGGGTAAACCAGAGTCTGTCAGTTGAATGTTAAAATCATTGGGAAAGGCCAACTTACTAGGGTTTCTCATAGTATAAGCATGCTTGGCTAGACATTTAGAAATCAGCTTGACATTTTGTGGTGGTGTTAACTGATAGTACACAGTTTTATTGTTGGGTCAATTTCCCACTTGGTTGGATATAACAAATTCTAAAGGATTTGGACTTTATTTTTCATGTCAGTCTATTCTTAAGTACTCATTTTTGGTCTTATTAACAATTTTTTAAATGTTATTGTAAATTCAGAATAGATTGTCCATGGTTTTTGAATCCATACTTGATTACATTGTGTTTTTGCAGTTCATATTTAATTGTGGAAAGTATTTGATTTGTAATGGAAGTGGTATGACTCTTGAGATGTTGCAAGGTTGTATTAAGGTCAGAATGGTAACTTACTGGGGTACATTCAATGACAGCTAGTTCATAAACCAGAGGATGTACTCTACTTATGTAGTGCATGGATTGTGATAGTTTTTTCCAAAAGTATTAGAAAAAAATTAATAAGAATTCAGTTGTAATGAAGTTGAGGTCACTCAGAAGGGGTAGTAGTAATTACTTTTTTGTGAGCTTAGGGCAAAGTTTTGAGAGGATGCAACCAGCAGATGCCAATCAGTCTGTAGTTCAGCGACATTCAATTAATGACTGGGATTTTTGAATGCTGCTGTGGAAATGAATAACGGTGCTGCTTGTTTCACATGGTGTGAGTATTGCTGCCTAGGTTGCATCCTGAATAATCTGTATAATGATATAATTAGTAAAGGATTTAATTATGGTTTTGGTGTTCATTAATGTCACTAAAGATAATAAGATGGGGTTTATAAATGAGTGGAAGAGGGGTTTATAGCACAGTGTTAATGTCAATTGTGTAAGGGCTATAAATGACTGAAAGATAAAGTTTAAAATGATTATTCCAAGTGAATAAATGTTTTCTCTTCAGTAACTTAATAAGCCTCAGAGCACAAAAACAAAGTTTAGCCATATATTTAAGGTCAGGGTGTATTTACCCAGAGGTTTATTTACACTAATTTGGTTGTATCAGTGATTTAGTGATAGTTTTGCTGTGTCCAAGACTGGAAATGGATCAGACTACAAATGCACATATTGAACTGCATTTTGCACACTTCCCAAGACCCAATGATTTCAAGGTTAGTGCATGTAAATAAAGACATGAGGGCAAAGCCTTTCACAAGGTAGTTGCAGTGGGTCTCAACCTATTGCAAAACTATTTGCTTTTGTGTAGTTTAATTGCTATTTGTTTAGTTATTTATGTATATTGGCAGTTTACTTACCTTCCCTGGTAATAATGCCAAGGTGTTTTCATTTGCTGTGTTGTATTTTGCTAAGACATAGACCTACACATGAATGTATCAGCTAAATTGTGATATATTACATATTGTAATATATTACTTGCATCACTGTACAGAGCTCAGTGTTGGGATGCCTCCTGTTTTGTATATACTTCTCTGAAGTGAAGACCATTGTTGAGACCTCTGTCTCACCATGTTCTCTCATGACTGCAAACTGGGAGCAATCATTAAATATCCAAACAATGCTGACATCCTACAAACAAGCCTAAAAATGACAAATGACTGGTGCCATGGTAATCCTATGGCTAGGCTTGTAAAGGCCCCAGGGCCATCAGCCTAATACAAACATATGAACCTATGACTCTAAATGCTAAAAAATACATAATCATACTCTTTAGTAAAGCAGATATTCCTGCAAATTATAATATTGATAACACACTCTTAAAGGTACACCCAGTGGTGAGGGACCTAGGAATACAGATAGGCAGTAACCTAAACTTTGACCATCGGGTAGGTAATGTAGTTAGGAAATACTTCTGTGTGGCTCAACTTATAAATAAAGGCATTGCATCAAGTTCAAAAGAAGTCATAGTGCCATTGTACTCGGCCATCATCAGGCCCATAATCGAATACAATGCTCCCTTCTGTGTGTACCTAACCAGGCACTTATACCAATTGGAGTGATCCCCAGAGGTTTCTCAGTAAAAAAATACAAAGTGTAAGACACATGTCTTATGCAGACCAACTAAAGGCCATGTCCCTTTACTCTGTCTCATATAATTTATTCTGAGGGGAATTATCCCTGACATATAAGGCATTATCTGATCCAGCCCTGATGAAAATGTTACATATTTGCAACAAAATTTATACAAGGACTACACGTTCTAACAGAACTTGCTGGGGAGACATGTTCTTATACCAAAGGTTACCTCATCTGTGAAATAAACTTTCCATCTTTGTAAAACAAAGCCTGTCCCAAAATTCTCTTCAAAAAGAATTTGGATAAATGAATGGGGAACTGTAAATTCACTCCTGGGGTATCGCACATGTCCCTTATAGACAGAGGCAGTCTGTAAAATGACTTAGGGCTCCACCACCCAAAGACCCACTACCCTGATACTACCACATCCTGTATCTGGAGAATTAAGATATAATAATGTCATATCCTGGGTATTATTGGCTAGGCTTGTAAAGGCTCTTGTGCCATTAGCCTAGTAATCACATACAAACCTATGAGCCTATCTGACCCATTCAGTTAATTAGTTCAAAAAAGTGAAGGAAGTTCAAGGAAGTCATTGTTCCACTGTATTCGGCATTCATCAGACCTGTCATTGAGTACAATACCCCCCTCTGGTATGTGCCTAACCAGGCATATCCAACAAGTGGAATGTCCACAGAGGTTCCTCATTAAAAGAATGCAGGGCTTAAGTAAAATGTCCTATGCAGACCACCTCAAGGCTCTATCCCTGTATTCTGTCTCCTACAGTCTTTTGAAGGTAGATCTATGCCTGACATACAAGGCATTGTCAGACCCCACTCTGACAGACTGTCTGCATATCCGCAAAATAAACAACATCAGTATTACCCATTCTAAAGACTTAAACCTTGCCTGAGATATAAATAGGACCTGCTGGAGAGACAGGCATGTATCCCAGAGATTACCCCTTCTCTGGAGCAGCCTCCCGTCCACGTAAAGCAGAGTTCCTCCCTAACTCAATTCAAGTGCAACCTGGACAACATACCTCCCAACCTCTTAGAGCAAGAAATCTGGGCAAAGCCACAAATAATGAGGGGACAGAGGCCTAAAAATAGGGACACTTTTTAAATAATGCTCTTACAAACTTAAAATGTTGATAGAATAGCAGGTTTTGCATTAGCATAATTTTCTGAAGGATATTAAGTCTGAAAATAACATATCTACTATTATTTTCTGATATAAGTCCTCAGTGGTTTGCAAGCGATTTGCCAGAAAACTACAATTTTATGAGAAACAGACCAAAAATATGAGTCAAAAATCTAGACATCCTGCAAAAATCTGGACAGTAGAGAGTTATGCTGGACAATTGGATGGGGAACAGGAAATTCATCCCTGGTTTGGCACCTATGTCTCTTATGGACACAGACAGCATGCAGATGGTTCATCTCCCAGGCCCATGCTGGTAAACGTTTCATCTCCCAAGCCCCTGCTTACACTTATCAAGGGTATCAGAACTTGTCAGAGATTCGGGATGCATGGCTATGCTTAAAAGGGCCCTTTTGGTCGTTAGCCTAGTAAACACCTATGAACCTATGAATTAGGGTTGTGATCATAATGTTAAGGAAGGGTGCAGTTACACAGGAGGAGTTTCTGTAACTGGCTATGAGAAAAAATATCTCTGCCTCCAGTTAAAGGCTTTGTATTTACTGTCAGTACTGCTAGAAATGATACGTCTTGCAACTAAGATTTTGTTATTGCAGTTATATCAGGTTATGGCATGTAATGAGTAGTTATTTTTGGTTAAATTCATTTCATAAGCTGGAAACACTCACATATGTTATTGGTATGCTTTATGTTATGTAGAGTTTCACAACAAGGGGCACAGTGTTTACAAAATAAGTTAAAAAGCCTTAGTCCTTGTGAAGCAGCAGCATATAATTTGTAATTTGATCATAAGGGTCCAGTATGTACTTTTTCCTGCTCTGTACCAGTATTTTGTTACCACATGCCCTTAGAAAGGAAAAATAGATATATGTAATATCATACAATTAATCAACTTCCAATTCTGGAAAAGACTTAACCTCCATCTTCATTCATGTTAATAATGTTATGCTTTGAGTTGTAATTCTTTCTTAACTTAAAGCACCTTAAAAAAAATTCAGACTTAGCTTTTTTACATTCCTTCCCAAACCATGTTTTACAGACTTTCTTTGGCACCATTGCTCTGTATGTATCTCAGCATTGTTTAATCATTTTTAATGATGTTGAGTAATTTATGATAATCTAAATGATTAAAACCTTTAGTTATTAAACATTCCATCTGATCCTTTAACTGCCAAACTCATTACTAATTTGATGAGCACCTTTGTAATTACAGTACCCTCTTTGATGCCATGTTTTATTCCTTTTATTGTGTTACCCATCGTTTTATTAGGCATAATTAGCAAACATCAGTTTAAAGTGATCACCACGTAATCCTTTTCCCACTGTACATAGATTGCTTAGAGATATTTTGCCCTGTCTACTATTTAGAATAATAAGAAAAGTCTGCATTATTTTTTATTTTGTTTGTATAGCATTTTTTCATGTTCTGAAATTATCTTAACAGAAAATGTAACTGATAGGGCCAGATTCATGAACGCCTACACTAAGTGTACATCTTTTGAGTGAATAGACAATACAAGCATAATTCCCACCTTCTTCCTTCTAATTTTAGTTTTTCTACTGATTTTCTTGCAGTCTTAAAGTGGATTCATAAAGTTTACTACAAATGTAGACTATGTGTACACACACAGTATAATCTTTCTGAGTGAATAGACAGCACAAAAAATGTGATAGGGATGTTCTTGAACACAGATTGCATGCACTTATTGTAGACATATTCATGTAGTCGGCTCTTAGTGAATATTACCACAAGGTATATGTTTCTACTTGTCATGTGTTAATGTCTATGGATTGGGATATTTGCCTCCAAACTTACATTTCAAAGTTTGTTGCCATGCAGAGTAACTTGTTTTGTTATTGCACCTTTTTGGCGCATACACCACTGTGAACTGTATAAGCCTTGCTTCTCATTGTCCCTGCACATGTATAGACAGTTTACAGTGTGTTGTTTCCTTGATAAAAGTTTTCTTCTCTGGCACATCAGTTTGCTTTCACAAATCGTTAAACTGCTAGTATTGTGAAACCTGGCATTCTCCCACCCTTTAAATAAATGAGTCCTAACTAAGAACTGATCTGTTCCTGTCTATTTGTCAGATTCACAAAAAACTACGTAAAGTCTCAGCAGTATACACACCTAGGACAGAATTCACAGATGAGTTCATAACTATGCATGCTGGTTGGTAGGGTACTCAACAGAGCATCTGTTCAAATTGCTGAGCTGAGAGTTCAAATTGCTCATTTGAGCAATTCATAGTTGTGCAAATTCTCATTTAATTAGCTGCATCAGTAGTGGGAATATACTTTCTAATAGTGAACAGTGTAACTCAAGTATGCATGTGAGTTGTGGTGCTGCACAGTATCCTGTGAATTCCAGCCCTTGTGCTCACTTTTGCATGCTTTTGTGCTTCTGATCACTGGGATTATTGGTTCTTCATGAGAAGTCTGTGCACACTGTGAACTGACTGCAGAGTCTCATAGGTTTGTGCACTCAGGGCTGTTGTTGCGTCACTGTTTGTCTGTCTGTTTCACTATACGTTTACTTCTAGTGACCTTCTATTCATACACTGAAATGCTACCTTGTGTGGTCAGTTGCCTTAAGCTTGTAAGTCCATTGAGTCAGACCTGAAAACAGATGTCTTTTTTTAGTGGGACTACACAGTGAAAGAAAGTTATCAGGTAAGTAAGTAAATAGAGTTATATCTTCAAAGTTCAAAATGACTTGGATTCAACTGCTCAGTCTTCTAAGCCTCAAACTGTTACCCTTGATAAGGAGTAAACTATTGCTCCTGTAGGTATGTGATATCACTGTGCTTTAGTTTTATACATTTGTTTGGTGTGAAAAATTAGCTTTATTGCTATAAACCACAATGTCAGCTCCAAACAAAATTAGTGAATTAATTGTATACCTTTGTATTTACGCAGCATCAACAAGTAACACTGTCAGCACAGACAGGTAAAGTGGGTACAGATGGGGAATTCTATACCTTTGTATTTACGCAGTATCAACAAGTAACACTGTTAGCACAGACAGGTAGAGTGGGTACAAGTGGGGACAAAGACTTATGAAGGTCATACAGATACAGTGAAAACAACTTGTAGAAGATGCAGCTCTGTGGTGCAGAGGGATCTGTCTTTGAATGAAAGTGGGGACACCTGCATTCAGCGAGTGATCCTAGCACCTGAAAAATTGCCGAAAAAGGATGAGAAACAAATACTACTTTTTCTAGCCCACTTATCTGGGATACCAAATGAGTTTTCAGCACAGATTGACAGCTGTCAGCATTGAGACTGAAAATCCTAATCCATAATCAGATTAATGGAAATACGTATACATATGTTTGTGGTCATTATCTTATGTCAGTGCATGTCAAGCATAGCAGTGTGTCACAGGGAGGTCATATACCGAAAAAAAAAAAAAATACCTAGGACAACAAGGTTGATACTGTGCTGAGATACTTAAATGTCCTGAATATGTACCAAAACAACTAAAAAGATACAAAATACACTGGTAGAGCAAGAAATGTTGAGTTTAAATAATAATGAAGGGAATGAAAGGGCTACTGTATGAGCAGGGACTTTGGAAAGTTAAATGCACATGCATTGGAAAATGAAGAAGAGTAAGGATATTTGGGGCAGGGGGCATTTGAAAAAAATGAGGAGAGAATGCAAGGGACATTTTTAGATAAAAGAAGGTGGAAGAGCCTTGGACTGTACCACTTGCTTCGAAGAGAGTGAGGAAGGATGAGGCAAAGGTATTGGAGGGTAGCTATATGGAGCTAGGTATAATATTCAGACTCTACGGAGTATGTGACCTTTTCCCCTAGCATCTTCCTATATTCAGAAACTGATTTCTACTTTGAAAATACATTGAAGGTGGATGAAACAAAGGGTTTGAAAAAAGCCTGCTGTTCATAAAAAGTTTAGCAGTGATTTTTTTTTAATTACCCTTCTTGCTTTTTGTTGCTTCATCCTTTCTAGCCATCCCAGTGCTTCCATTCATCACCAGGACAGCCTGTTCCTCCTTTGCCCTCCAGACTTTTCTCCACATGAGCTGGGCCACTGTGGATCTGAAGGACATCTTGGGGGAGTAATGCTGGGAAGTGCTTCTGCTACTGATGGGTTATGTTATGAGCTGGCTTGCTTTGCCTTCCTTACACTCTAGTGAGTTCATCAACATATGTCTGAGGGCTACTGCCCTCTGTGGGCTATACATACACATGATCATAGCTAAAAGGCCAAAAAGCAATATTTCTCTCAGCTGTGTTTAAGTTACTCTTCAAAATAACTGTGTACTGCTACCTTGCATCTATACATGTTATCACATCAGTAAATCATTTCTAGTTGTTCTTTGATCTGCAGGTACACTTAATGTTGCCACTTTCTGCAGGTACATGTAATGTTGCCACGTTTGCTGTACTGACCTGCTTTGATTTGCATTGTTCTCAGTTAAAATTGCATTTATATTTATCTTTAACTTTCTCTTTTCATTTCCTTCCTTCATCCTGTGGCTTCATCATTCTGAAACTATTTCTTATTTGTTTTTGGTCTCTGTAAAGCTTGTTACTGATTCCTGTGTTATTCAAAGAGATATTATGCATAATCTGTACAAATACAAGAATCTGTATTGACAGACTAGTGCCAGAAATAGCTGTCACATTTTATTAGTGCAGAAGGTGGTGAGTGATGGTCATTTTGTGATGCCTTTTTCCCGGTGCTCTCTCAGTATCATTATGTATGGAGTTGTCAGAATGCACACTCTAAATGCAGGATCACTGCATCTTAATACAGAGTTTTCTCAAGAACTGATGGTTTGACTAGGACAGAGCCTATTTTTAGTGGATGCCAAGGAAGAAACGCCCTAGACACATGATTAACTGCAGTCAATGCATTAACATTTTATGTTCTTTTTTTTTTTTTTTTTTTAATATTTGCAGTTCATTTTTGGAGATATACCTTCTCACTGATGGTCAGCCATCTCTGAGGCATCACTGATAACTTAAGATTCTGTCACTTTAAACCTTTTTCCTTTCCTACATAAACAGTTCAAAGGGGTACATTGCAGTAACCTCTTATGTGTAACTGCCCAACAGAAAGTATTACACGTTTCCTCCTCACTTAGAGGAATCAGGTAGGTTAACAAAAATTAAAAAATACATGCATAAGTACCTATATCATGTATGACTAGCTAACTAACTAACTCACTAAACTAACTAACTAACTAACTAAGTAACTATATCATTGTCAGCCATGAGCTGATCCACATGGTTAAAGTTAAAAATGCAAAAAAGCTTTTAAGACTGTTAGGACTTGCACTATCTGACTTATTTTTCCTCTGACAAGGCATTCCAAGCCAAGCCATCAGACCATGGGCAGATTTCACAAGAATTCATACCTGGTCATCAACCTAATACATACTGCAAATGACCCAAGAACAGTGCAGTGTTCTGCAAATGATGTAACTAAACTGTAATATGTTGCAAATGATGTAACCAAAGTATAACATGCTGCAAATTATGTAAGCAAACTGTAACATTCTGGAAATCATTCTGCGTAAACAAGCAAACTGAACTGCTGAACTACCTTGTAGCCAAGGGTTCGTTAGGGACGTTAGACCAGCCAGCCTATCTGGTCAATAAATATAATTAAGAATTAATTAATTAATTAATTAATTAATTAATTAATTGTCGCATTACTCAGGTCCAGGCATCACTACTTTTCAAACTGCTAGGAAACCTGGTGTCTTCCTTGTTTTCTCTGACTAGGAAACTACAGAAACCCATCTTTTCCTCGAAGAAGACTGTTGAGCTGCACCTGCACAGTATTGTCATATTAACACTGTCAACAAAGAGCACATAAATAAATAAATAAATAAGAATATACAGATGTCTTGAATATGTCTGCCTTCTATATGAAGAACTGAAATAGAGGGTCATTGTTGTTCCTTTAAATAATATTATTTTATTTAAACTTCATTAAATGGGGCTGATACTGTTCCAACATTACACACCTATAAGTATAAATGAAAATATTTCCCTAGAATAGTGCAGTAAGATGTTGCAAATAAAACCAGTCTTTACAGAGACATGACCCTTACCGTATATAGTCAGCACAATGCTAAAAGCAGCAGAACTGTGGATTCTTATTTACACTATAATACAGTAGATGGCTTGTAAGAGCAGTGGAATAAAAGTGGTAGTAGCAAAGAAGGGCTACTAGTAAGGGATACAGTTAAAGCTTGTTAGTTAAGCTGTTTTAGTAAGAAAGAGTGGCTGGATAAATGCAAAGAACTATTGGGGGAGAAAACTATAGCTGACAAATTTCAGTGAGAAAGAATGCCAGAAGACCATGGCTGATGTGTTATGGAGACAATTGCATTTTTGCAGTCTTAACTAGATTTTTTTTTAATTTAGAAAAGAAGGTAGGTATGGTTCAATGTCTTTTAATGTGTGTGTGTGTGTGTGTGTGTGTGTGTGTGTGTGTGTGTGTGTGTGTGTGTGTGTGTGTGTCTGTCTGTCTGTGTGTTGGGGGTGCGTTTCATATCTTTAACCCAATGAGTGAGAAGGTATGAAAAGTGGGTTTGCATTTATTTTGACAGATTAAAAGGGATGGCCCAGTGAAGAAAGTATTAACTGGAAGACCTAGCAATAAGTCTAAATGCAAGAGATAGGAAAGAGTTTAGATTAGGATTAAATAGTCAAGAACCTAGTAAAATCAGTGCCCTATACTGGGATGGAAGCCATCTTGCTGTTCTGGGGGTGTGGTAGTGCTGATGCTCTGGACCTTACAGAAGATAGCAGCATGCTAAGCTTCTAAGCTATGCAGCTGAGCTTTATTACTCTGCTCTGGTTTTAGTTTAGTGGACCTGCTAGTGGTGTAGAGGGATACTGCTCTCACTATGGCCCATATGATCTGACTATTGATAGTGGCTTGGGATTTGATGGAGCATGTAGGGAAGATGGGTGTATCCATATGGGGAAGGAAGTAGTGAGGGAGGTTATGAGATGCACAGACTCAGGACACACATGGTATACACCTGTATCTCCTCTCACTACACTAACCTCCTCCCTCTAATCTAATCTACCAACAAATACTACAAAGATTAATGAAACTGCATACCTGTCTATCTCTAGAGTATTACTAACTCACCACAGGTCCAACACTATGACTGACTCACACCTAACTGTGTCATGATAACCAAACACACTCTTCACTAGTACTAATACCTTAAAGAAGATGTATGAAATTTGTTTACAAATGTCATCTTCAATAACTATACGTGCCTGCCGAGAAACATTCATCTGTGTGTTTCTCCTGTAAGTAACCTACTGCATAATATAGGTAAGCTTTCTATACTATGTGAATAATGTAAAAATGTGGAGCTTTTCTCCCTGGGCCTCTACTGAAAACAGGTTCTGTGACCCAGATAGACTATCCTTGTAAACAAATATCAAATAGATAGATAGATAAATAGATAGATAGATAGACAGACAGATAGATAGATAGATAGATAGATAGATAGATAGATAGATAGACAGATAGATAGATAGACAATACACATGAGGTCTGATTTCCCTGGTTTAGCCTAGGGAAATAACTGCAAAGTACTGCCTGAAGATAAGCAGGGCATCAGCCCCTTGAAGAGTAGAGGTTCAACTGGATGCACTTTCTGTGTCCCACTGCCAAGGTGTTACTGGACACATACAGAGAGGGTAGAGAATTAGCAGAAAAGACTCCCCGGCAACAGTGTGATGTTGCCCCAGATACCTTGATCTCGTCACTGACTCATAGGTTCATATGTTCATAGATTAGTACAAAGCTAACTACCCTTGCAAGCCATTTTAAGCCTAGCCAATTATCCCTTGTGAGATTCAAACCCTGTACCTTGTGTTTGTAAGGAAAACACCTTAACCATTAGGCCAACCTCCCAACCCCCATTAGGCCAACCTCCCAACCTCTGGGCATAAGTCTAAATAAAAACACAAATAATAAAATCATCTAAATACAACCAATATTATCTATACAACCTGTGAAACTTCAAAACAGGTTTAAGTGTTACATGACCATTAAGACCAGTACCCCTGTCTGACCACAATTTAAGAATCCACTGCAGTTTGGATTTTTCAGTAACATTACCCAAATCATCCGAGTAGATTCTCAAATATTCTATCAATCATTAAAAATTTAAATATGTGCATCACCCCCCTGCTCCTCTGTATGTTTCGCAAGAGCATTAAACTTACTACATGTACAAATATAGTATATATGGTCCCAACTGTCATGTATCACTTAAACTTGTTTTGAAGTCCCACAGGTTGTATAGATAATATTGGTTATATTTAGAAGATTTTATTATTTGTGTGCTTTTATTTAGATGTATTTTTATAATATTATATATTTTTTCAAGTATTGTGACAAAGGGAAATACTGCCAGCTCAGATAGCTGGAATTTTGTAAATAATTATATGTCATTTGTGAATATTAATATAATTTATATAGAAGTGTGACAGGAGGAGATATTGCCAACCCAGCTATCTGGAATTTTGTAAGTGGTTGTGTGTCATTTGTGAATGTCAACATGCTTCATGTAAGATGCCTGTGTTACAGCTGTATTCGAACTGTATGTCATATTGTACAGACATGTGCTGAAGAGATAGTCTGTAATGTACTGAGCAGAAATGTATATACACTATTGTAACTGTTTAGATGTATGTATTTTAACAGAGGAAAACTTCAGAAGAATGGTTGAAGCTGAGTTACTTTATGGTAGGGCCATAAACAAAATAGATGTTATCTTTCAGTTTCAGTACAACAGGAGACATAATGTCTAGAACTAGAAGTTTTTATATTGTCTTTAAGTGTGGAGGAATGTAAATAATTTTATGACTTCCACCATTTGCCAAAAGATCTGAGGACTGTGTGTTTTCACAGTTGGATGCTAAATGCTACCAGCTGCAGTGGGGGTTTTCACCAGACATAGATGACAATAAGTGATGTCATGCTGCAAGCTATCCCAGAAGTAATACTTAAAATATTAATTTAAGAAGTCTCTGAGAGAGAGAGAGACTAGGCATTTTGCATTTTGTCTTTGACCTGACAAGTACTTTCACTCACCACATCTGCCCACTTGTTGCTCTGTAAGTAAGTTAACTAGGGTACAGTAATTTCTCTTATATGCAGTCATGAATATAATGAAGTATAGCTTAGATGTTTTGTTTATTTATTTGAGACTGTCTTGCAATGTTGTTTTAAGTATTTCCTGTGATTTTGAACTCTGATGTAACTGTGATTATTTACTAAGCATTTTCTTGTTCTTTTATTTTTTATTATTAAATATATTTAAACCTTTCATTGTGACTGATATTTGTGAGACATATTTAAGTTTGAGAGTACTTGCATATTTATTTGGTGACACTGTGGACCACTCCTAATAACCTTGTTCTTGGTCAAACTACCATTTGGATTAATAGTAACATTATACAGTAAGACTGGGCACCCTTTGTTAAGGGCCTTAAAGTAGCTGATAAGGAGTGGCTGGTGGCAGTAAAAACTACCTTATAGTCTGGGCAGAAGAGGGCACGGATAGTAAACCTGTGCCAGCCCTTCCCATGTGTGTGTGTGCTTGTGTATAAATCAAAATCTCAGAGTGTGTGTGTGAGCTTCTTGGGCAGGGACACAAAGCACTGGTTGGACAGTGAGGGCGCTAGAGGTATTGACTTGGCTACTCAGCTGAGATCTCAACTCTATAGCTGTGCCAGTGGGGAGTCTTAATGGGGATCTAGAGAAAGAGGAAGAAACCAGTCCCAAACTGACTGCAGTCTGTGTGTGCTCTTAAGGGAAATTCCACTTTACTGTGTTTGTACTTGTCATCCTTCACAATGTACGTCCCTCAATAGTGCTAGTGGTGAGGAATGAGGTTCCTTGTTTACTGGGCCAGAACTGAGGCGTCACAAGCATGTTCACTGTTATTTACTTAAATAGTATAAGCTATACAATACATTGTTGTAAGGAAAATATGTAGCTGACACTTTAAATGAGAAGCCAGGCTTCAAAAAGATGCTATATTGGATATATTGTAACCAAGCAACTTTTGATGCATAGAATGTTATTGGTCTTTGAGAATTTGAACCATGGCTTTTAAATGAGGTCAGTAGGTATGAAATGAACTTTCCTGATTTGTTGTTATGGTCTGATGAAGCGATTTTGTATATCATGAAAGCACTAACCTTTGTAATAAAAGTTAAGTTTATTTTATGTTAATTCAGCCGTGTGTCATTGTTTGACATATATATTTTATTTTTGTTTGCATCTGTTGTGGTTGACACTGTTTATCCTCGGTGGAGTGTTTTTTTATTATTATACAATATTAACTACATTTCATGTAACAAAACATCTAAAGGCATATTGCCTTTTCATTCTAGGGTGTATAAACACATTATCGGGTAATATATATCTGCAACAAACACAGTTATAACATGGGAATGTCCCACACCTAGTTAGGATTTCCTGCTGTTATAGTTCATATCCTTTAGCAAAGCCATTTCTTTCTTTAAGCTGGAACACTTTCTATATGCAAAACTAGGTTTACTTCCAATAATCTGCTTGAGTTCTAGCATTGCTTCTAGGAGACCCCAATTTTTTGATATAATTTTCCTGACTTCATTAGTTCTCCTACTATATGTGGTGGTATAACGTTCATAGGTTCATAGGTTCATACTAGGCTATCTGCCCTAGGGCATTTATAAGCCTAGCCAGAGTGTGTTTGGCTTTCGCCACCCATTTTAAATGAATTTTGCTATGCCCTTTTTCGAGGTTAGTATACTGTGCCTCTGTCTAACAGTGACACAGAAGTGATACTCGGGGTAAACCTATGATCTCCCATCCACTCATCAAGATTCCTCTTGAAGAGAGTCAATGAGGGACTCTGCCTAACCTGGACTGGGATTTTATTCCAGAGTGAAGGGAGCCTCTGGGTTATGAATCTGCCCCTCCAGCATGTCCTATTTATTTCAGTGCAGGGTGTTGGAGCTAGAGTAATGCTCCCAGTCTATGTTTGGGTAGTTGAAGTTGCCCAATATAATGGTGTTTGGAGAGACCTTCATATTTTCCAATGTTCTCAGGAAGGCCGAGTGGGGTTCCTGAGTTTGGGAGGTTGGTCTGTAGCAGGCTATAAACTGGAAGGCAGTTTTACCCACTGTTAGTTGCACATGGATAGTCTCTATGCTTCGTGCTGTGCCACCAACCTGGAGGTGTGGGTGTCTTTGACGAATATTGATACTCCCCCTCCTTTTGTGGTTCGGTCCAAGTTTTGGGGCCGAAAAGCATGGTATGAGGTATAACCTGGTAGTGCTGGGGTGCTCTCGGGATCCTTGAACCAGGTTTCTGTTACTGCACAGATATTGATGTTCTCCATGGTAAGGAGAGTTTCGAGTGCGTGCATCTTGAGGTTTAGACTTCTGGCATTGAGTAGCATTACTCTTAGTTTATTATCTCTTGTGATACCTATGGAGGTGGGTTTGTCTTTTGAGCCTTGCCTAAAAAAGGCACTATGGGGGTAGCAAGAGCCTTTGCCAATATCCGAAAGCCCAGGGGTGACAGGTGCAAGCCATCCCTAGCGAAGCATCGTGGCTTGTCGAGCATGTCATCCCAGGCTGACAGGCATTGGATCCCCTTTGAATGACACCAATACTTAAGCCAATTGTTGAAATTGATCATCTTGTCTTCATATTGTGATATCATTCTTGGTGAGGGTAAGATGCTACTCAAGGTCAGGGTCATTCCGGCCTGGGCTACATGCTCAGAGAGCTCTTCTATGTCTCTTTTCATGTAGTCCAGGGAGGTACGTCTCAGGTCATTCACACCAGCATGGACAATGACTGAGTCATATTTGTACTTGCCTTGGAGTGACCTGAGTGCTTGTGTTATGTGGCGGATCCTAGCGCCTGACAGGCAGCTCACCATGACCTTCTCCTTGTTCAGCCTGTTGAGCGGGACGTCAGTGTGCCTGACGATAGAGTCACCTATTACAAGTGTATCAGGTGTGTTGTTTATCCTTAAGGGCTGTGACTGTTTGGCACACTGGCTTTGTGAGCTATGTGTTGCACGTGTTTTGTTTTGGGGTAGCGGTTGGTTGGGTGTCTGCTTTGGAGGTCTCTGCTGCTTAGGCAGATTTTTATTTAGAGCCTCCAAGTATGTTTTTGTGTGTTTAAGTGTTTGGTTTGCTGTCGTGGTAGGTCTATGTGAGACTGGAATTGTAGTGAGTGTGGTTTCCTTCTCCTCCTGACTGGTTACGCCAGTACTGAGTTGAGAGAGCTTAGCCTCCAGTTTGGCTATATGGTTGCATCTCTCACATGTGTTGGAATTTGTTGGGAAGAGGAGAGGGTTGTCTGTGTACATGAGGCAGTTGTAACATTGCCTCAAGATTCCCAGATTCACCAGCTGGACCGGAGAGGAGATTGACAACTGACCTTTGGACATGCTAGAATCGTATTGGGAATTCCTTTATAATTGAAAAAAAGGGCCAGTGAGGAACAAGGTACTCAAGGGGAGTTTGTGAGGATGTAGTGCTTTTAATTTTTTAGTGCTGACTTATATAATTGCTTTAGTGAGCAAGTGCCAGGTAACTTAAATGCAATGTGTTACAGGTAACTTAAATGCAAAAATGACAAACAGTAACTTTCTTTCAAGTGAAACAAGGAAATAAGTACAGTAAGCAATGCAGATATCACTAGGGATCCACAGAAGCGCTGAAAAGCCGCATTTTAGGTGAAATTAGCGTTTCAGGGAAATAACAAGCAAACAAACAACAAGCATACAAACAAAGCTAGATTCAGCAGGCCTGCATCTAGTCTATGCTACAGCAAACAAGGTGTACCAATTTCAGTAAGAAACAGTTCAAATATGCAGGCACTATAAGCCTTTAACCAGAAATTCCCAGCTCTGAAGGGCAGAGTCCAGCCTCTCCTCCCACAAGAGTGCAGACCACAAACCTTCTTAATGTAAAATAACTGGCCTGAAGCCCAAGTGCTTAAACCAGAACTAATACACTTTTAGAATAACAGACACTGAGCCCTCAATCAGCAGTGCCCAACTTAGAAGGATGTTAGCTACCTGTCCTGCCACCACAGTGCAGGCCACAAACCTTCCTAATGTAAAACAGCTGGTCTGAAGCCCAAGTGCTTAATCCAAAAGACTTAGAATGATAGCTACACTTTAATCAAGTTACTACCAAGCAGTAATAAATACAATTGAATACTTTAAAGAATGCCTGGATTAGTGCTCAAGTTATACAGACAAAGCTAGATTCAGCAGGCCTGGATCTAGTCTATGCCACAGCAAACAAGGTGTATCAATTTCAGTAAGAAGCAGTTCAAATATGCAGGCACTATAAGCCTTTAACCAGAAATTCCCAGCTCAGAAGGGCAGAGTCCAGCCTCTCCTCCCACAAGAGTGAAGACCACGAACCCTCTTAATGTAAAATAACTGGCCTGAAGCCCAAGTGCTTAAACCAGAATTAATACACTTTTAGAATAACAGACACTGAGCCCTCAATCAGCAGTTCCCAATTTAGAAGGATGTAAGCTACCTGTTCTGCCACTACAGTGCAGACCACAAACCTTCTTAATGTAAAACAACTGGTCTGAAGCCCAAGTGCTTAAACTAAAAGGCTTAGAATGAGTTACACCAAGCAGTAATAAATACAATTGTGTACTTTTAAGATGACGCAAAAGCAAAATAAAGTAGGAAGAAACACAAATACAGTAAAAGCAGATACATTTTTTTTCACAACTGAACTTCTTACGTAACAGAAGGTTGAAACCTGAGACAGCTTTTAAGAAAGAAATCTCAAAAGAACCAATGAGGTGCTTAGTCTAAGCTGTAGTCCAGGTGACCTCAGTCAGCCAATGACCTCAAACAATTCTCTCTCACTGAAATGCCTGATGGCTTTGGCTAAACCAAGATGTCCCTGAATATGTGCTCAAACACACAGCCTCCACAAATACTAGGCCCAAATACAAGCCTGAATATGGAAATGCTACAAATATCCCCACTACTTAGAACAAACTGCAGAAATGTTTCTCACAGCTGAAAAGCAACAGTGAGCCTTTAAATGAAAGTTTTAAACAGCTAAAGGAGCCTCTAGAAAAAAGAGTTTAACTGCAACAAGTTATCAGAAACAAACAACCCAACAGATGCTTAATAAATGTGGACAATTTCCAGTTAATACCTCACACACAGTGAAACTAGCTAGAAAAATATACAGTACACAAAGTGCTATAAATAACAAAGAAATAAAGAACAAAATAAACAAAAAACAGGATACTTAATGTTATATATTATAGCTCCGAGTTTCCTCAGTGTCCTTCCTTCGATTAGCTCAGTGTAAAAAGTCCTGTCTACTCCTACAAACTGGAGCATTATTATAAGTACCATTATCTTTAAAAATGGTCTAACTGAACCTTCTCTATCATTTACTATCTCATGCATAATGTCATCCAATAATTTATCATCATATCCTCTCTCTCTAGATTCTTGCAGTACGCCACCCATTTGTTCAGAACATTTTCCGTTATCACTATTGAGCCTACTGACATTCAACAATTAATAAGGCCTTTAAAAATACGAGCAGCATGCATGCTGTGTGTGTGTGTGTGTGTGTGTGTGTGTGTGTGTGTGTGTGTGTGTGTGTGTGTGTGTGTGTGTGTGTGTGTGTGTGAGTGTGTGTGTTTGTGTGTGTAAATATCTATTGGCCTGGACCTTTTTACTAAGTATACTGTTGTTAATAGCATTATCAGTTTTCTCCATTTTAACATCCAAGTTACAAATTTTATCCTTGGAAAAGTTAAGTTAAAATTTAAGGAAATTATTTGTAGTGTCTAAGTACTTAACAAAGTCAGGCGTTTCTAATTGATCACCTTCCCAGATTAGAAAAACGTCATCCATAAAACATATAAAATGATATCTTAGATCTAAACAAAGATGGACAATTATAAATAAATTGGACTTCCCATTAAATGAGAGTAATGTTGGCATACGTGTTAGCTATGGACATGCCCATTGTCACACCAGATACCTGGTGATAGACTTGACAGTCAAAAATAAGCACATTACTAGGTAAAACAGTTTTGAATAGCTCACATATAGTTTCTATGTCTCTCCCATATATTTCACTGTTTCCACAAAAAAATTGACAAACAGCATGTAAACCATAGCTATTTGGAATCACCATAAACAAAACATTAATGTCCAGTGTCACAAATGTGAATTCATAATCTCTCTTAGATTTATGGCATTCATATAGTTTACACAAAAAATCTGATGTATTATGTATGTTGCTTTTAACCTTACTAAGATATTTACCCAGAACAGACTGTAAATATAATGATATAGGGTATGAAGGTGTGGTTTAAAAGTATGACAGGTGGAAATTTAAATAATATGCTGGAAGTTAGTGAGGTTAGTGAGTATAATTGGATTGTTCATTTGACTCTGAACCTGGCGTTAATGCTGCAGTCAGTATTAAGCCTGTTCTAGAAATGAAACAAATGTGTTTAAAATAATTAATTTTAATTATTTTTATTCATTTGAATATACATTCTTTAAGGTATTTATATACATTTTTCTAATATATTATTGTATGTTCCTTGGAAAATAAAATTTCCTTAGGGAGAAAATGTATACATTTCTATAGTTCAAGCAGGCCACATCTTTAGGTCTTTGGTGTCTAAGCATATTTTGTTTACCTTTATAGGATTAAATAAACTTTAAATTCATTCCAATTCAGGTTTATAACTTGCCCCTATATCATCACTGAAGGGAAAGGCATGCCGGTACTGTCTTTTTGTTTTGACATCTCTAGCCACCCTGTACCCCATAAATCCGCAAAAAAAAATTTCAAATTCATTTCAATAGGCTGCTGAATACATTTTTAATACCACTCTGAATGACTTCCAGCAAATAGAATGCCACAGTATTTTAAAAATACTTTGACTTTTTTTTATTCCAGGACCATCTTCTCCCTTAAAGACATAATTTTTATTATATTCACTTTTACATTGCCAGGTTTAGGCACCAGCAAACCCTGCGATCGCTGGGGACCCCTGCTCCAGGGGGGCCCCCATCCACACCAGATTACCTTACCCTGATATTTTGCAACAGGTCTATCATACCAACAAAAGCTAATACAACAGTATTGTGAACTTAATAAACCAGACAGGTAATAACTCGTACTTATAGCTCCTTTAACATTCAGAGATATCTCTGGTTAGAGTAACAGTGTTTTATCAAGCAACATGCTTCACAATTCCATGTTATATTTTACCACTGACACAGTACCCTTGGCTTGGTTAAACTTTGCTAGTGGACATTCAGCCCACTAAAACTAACAACATAGCCAACTTTAGGTACTTGCAATACCTGTGGCTGCAAGGGGGCCCCTTAGTCATCCTTGACTGTGTCTGGGGGTCCCCACAAAAGCTGCTGCTGGTTGGGGAAAAATGAGGAGAAAAATGTATTCATTTCCTGATTATGCCCTTTAACCTGAACAGGTCGATTATATGACCCCGTTAGGATAAAGCCGATAATGAACATAAACAAGGTAAGCACTAGAGAGATCAGCAGCCCAGAGAGACTGTTCTCAGTGCAAACCTTAGATTTTAGGAAAAGCTGATGCTTCTTATCTTCAGTGATGGTTTTCTTTTTCAGGGAGTTTTATAAACACTGACAGAACACCAGCTACTGCAACTTTCAACTTATTTGCAGAAGAATTCATTGTAATACCTATAATAGCAGAATAAAGGCTCAAAATCATGAACATGTTCCAGATATTACACTAATGCAATTACAAAGTTAATAGTATAATACCTTTTTCATCAGCTTTCATTTTTTGGACAAGTAAGTATAAAACTCTGATGTCTGGATTTATTGACTGTCTGTAATCCTGAATGATTTACAAGCAAACCAAAGTTTTTATAAAGGATAGAGAAAATCTATGAGAAAAATCAGAGAAGGTAAATAAAAGTGACTTACCCCTGCTGCTGTTTAATGACTGCTAAATGGCAGTCACTGATCTGGTGTGACAATACCAGTGTTGCACAATGTATTGCTATTTTCTAAAATAAGTACAGAACTAGTATTGCTATGGCTTATACTTATGTGTGCTTGTGTGCATGTGTACTTGTGTGTGTGCACGTGTGTGTGCTTGTGCGTGTGTGTGTGTGTGTGTGTGTGTGTGTGTGTGTGTGTGTGTGTGTGTGTGTGTGTTGTAAAAAATATCAGTGATTTTTATTTGTCCACACACCCAGTAATGCCAGGACATAGACATTATTCTTCTGGTATCAGTTAAAATGCTGCTAACAAGTAATTATGTTTCAAAATTAATGAATAAAATATATCACAGAACATATATACACTTAGATCTTCTAAGAGGCTGGGAGCCCCCACTCCCAAGACTGTATAAATGGAAACATGGGGATCCCATAATCATCCTTGACTGTGTGGGGGCCCCACAAAAGCTGTTGCTGGTTGGGAAAAATGAGAAGGAAAAACGTATTAATTTTCTGATTACACTCTTTAACCTGAACAGGGGTTTGATATGATCCTGTTTGGATAAATCTGATAATGGCCTCTGCCCTCAACTGCACCCATTCTAAAACCATCTCTACTCAGATGTGTGTGTACATAAAACTGCTGTAGGTTATGTGTCTGTGTGGGGCGGTGGACAGCGTGGTTATTATTTCTTTAATTGTCATCACAGTCAAACCTTAAAGGTTTGCACATGAGGTTATTATAGCTTGTGTTTGGCCTGAGGACAGTGTGTTCATTCTTTTATTTTACTTTTCTGACAGACATCAAAAGTGTACAAAAAAGGTTACTATAGTTTGTACAGGGGCAGTGTACTATCTAGGAACAACAAAGTTGTTATTTCTTTCACTTTCCTCACAATCACACTTCAGGCATGTATGCAGGTAGCTGCCTTTGAAAGTTGGGGTTGAGGAATGAGGAGGCATGCAATGTATATGTATGCCAGCAGTCACTTGAAATACATGACTGTGGAAATCTGAACCTCTGCTTTCATCCCCAATCTAACACCAGAGGGATGCATAGGCAATGTTTTTGGGTGGTTAAGGAGGAAGGCATTTTCAAGATAGGACCTGTATATTCAGACAACAATTGGCTTGTTAGTTTATTGTGAGTTACTATTTTGTCATCTTTGAACATTACGCCTTTGGTACAACCTGGATTAAAAAGTTGGGAAAATGCTCTTAATGTATTTCAGAGCATGCATAACCCAATGGCTTCTGGTGGCTCTGGCTCAACTGAATTATTTCCTAAATAGTTATTATTGTGCTTACTTCGTCAATAAAGGTGTATTGAAAGGATGCAAGGAAAATGAAAGCTGAACAGCAACATGGTTTCTTTCCTTAATCAAAATTTCTGTTCAAACCATCACTGAATTAAAAGGTTGTGTAAAAAGAAAAAATAAATAAAATGCACTTCAGAGCATATAGGAAGATATGGCATCTTGAAAAAAGTTGAAAAGTAAAGCAAAATTTGAGAAAAGGAAGATAAGAGCAATGTGCATAGCATGGGAAGCCCAAGATGGGAGGAGGGGTAATCGGGGGAAGATTGGAGGGTGGAGTGTGTGTGTGTGCGTGTTGGGTGGCTGAAACAGTAGGCCTAGGGCTGCACATAGAGTTCCTGTAATGTATCATTGGTGCAACTAAATTCCAGTAACTGTAAATGTCCCTTTGTGAGACGGTCCAACATAGTTTGGTACACAGGCTTGTTGTAATTAAGAGCATTGTAGCTACAGGTCAGTTATTTTGCAGCATGAACTAAAAGGTGGTTTAGGAAGGGTATCAATGATAGGGTGATATGTAGACTGGAAGTGCCTAGGGTGCCCCCAACTTGACATCTGCTGGGGGCCCCCAAAATGCTAACTGCACTTTTAGTATGTTGTACTTATTATTCTCACATTGTTCTCCTCATTGTGCTCAGAATTGGAATAATTTACATCATTTTTCAGAATCACATGCATTTCAGATGTTTTAATACCTTTCTTATGACTGTGCCATTGTACTGTCCATGACCTTTCAGTTTTAATAAGAATTCCTTCTTCTGATTTCCCACACTGCCTTATAATTCCTCTTGAAACTTCTGCTTTCATTTTTTGCTTTCTTAACTTGTTTATCTGCAGTTTCTTTTCTGTAGGTCTTTCTTCTGTTTTAAAATCTTTATATACTGCTGGATTCCAAAAGAAATTATGCTTGGGGTTGTTTACTACCCAAGCATTAACATTACCCTCAATTCCAAGACAAAGGCTTCTGAAATAATGCCCTATTGGCAAAACAGAAATACAGCAGCCTTACTCAGATTCAACAATAGGAATCATGTTCCCTATGCCTTGGTATTTGTAGTTTTTCATTTACCTTGAATACCAGTGAAAAACTCACAGTATCAATTGTTGCCCATGTACATCTATGGGCTTTTGCAGTGTGGGAGCAGCTCCACCTGTATGGTGTCACTGGTATTGCAAGCATTACAGGGTGGGAATCACAAATGCCTGCAGTCCTAGCTTCTGATACACAGGTGGATCTTGTTTGCAGCAGCAAAGAAGAGGTAAGGGGTGAGGCTGCTTCACAATACTTTACCATATGAACTCTCTATTTAACATAGGTGTTTTTTAGGTCAGAGATCACATGCATGACAGTTTGCTATGCATTTAGTATTCTGGCTAAAATGTAGGTGGCTCTGTGTGGTCATGTGCATTTTGGAGATTGTCAAGAGCTAAGCAGCAAGGATCAGCCATCTCTACCCAGCACTATAAATAAGTAATAATATTTGTTTTCACAGAGTATTTGTGAATCCTTTTACTTGTCCATGTTGTAGTAGGTACTGTTATACTAGTGTATTGTCTGAGAATAGATAGGAGTTCTGCACCCCTATTACGACATCATACTCGGGGGCGGAGCAGAATTTCATCTCTGGGTAGTGGTGCAGGGTGACAGAGACCCTCTACAATTCTACTTTCAGGTTTTAGAATCCATATCTGATAGGGGTTGCTTCCTATATGCTGACATCTTTCTTCAACACATAATGATTTTTTTTCAATATTATGACAATTCACTTCTCTGTGGGGCAAGCACTTTTTTGACATTAGTGTCATAGTTTAGAATGGAGTAGCCAAATTCTTCACGTTTGTGACAATCACTTCCATTGCCCTGCCTACTGCATTGTATGCCTGTCAAGAACATTATTGCATTATTCCTGGCAAATGTACTTTTTCACCTTCCACATCTAATTTTAGTATTTCCTTCTACTTACCTGTTCATACTCCCATTGATCACTGGTGTTTTCTAGATTACGTCATACCTCACAGTGTTTGTAACCATAGTAAAACAGTGTCATCTTCAGTAATATAATTCCTGACTAATACAGATACAGAGTTGCCATTAAGCTCAGTTAGTACAATATAAACTAATCTTTTTCAGGATTCTACATTTGTGCATTAAGCTTTCCCTCTCAAAAAATGATAGGCCTGAATTTATTTTTCTTTTAACATGTATTATTACAGAAAAGTCTCCTGAATGTCATTTATTGCCTCTTAAAAATAAATTGCTTCACAACATAATAAATGCTGAAGAAGGTATTGTGTTGCCCACAATAATGCACATTATTCCTCCCCTCCCAGGGGGTGAATAATAGACTTAATAAATGCACTTACTGCTGGGATACTGTCAAGCATAGTAACCACCCCAATACTGCTTGCACGGGTCTATGTTCATGCATTAAATATGGATTACAGCAAACGGCTTATAATCAAACACAAAAGAGGGATACTTTCCAAAACCTCTTAACATCATAAAATAATTAATCAAATGGAACAAGTTAGCCAACAATCAGGAAGTGTCACAATGCATAAGGTAAGCTAAGGAAGCCTGTTTTAAAAAAAAATAATTTGCCCTATTCTCCACTGTCAGGGGAGCTTGCAGGATTTTTTGCAAGGGGGAGCAAATCCAGAGCCTCCCCACTCACCCACACACACACACACACACACACACACACACACACACACACACACACACACCCACACACACACAAAGCCATTCCAGTGTCCCATTACGTGGCTATCTCTCCCCATTTTCCATAAACTCTGTTCAAAACTCTCAGTGTGCATACTGTTTTATGCTTTACTTCTACAATTACTACAGATATTTTGATTTAATTTATAACTTTTATTTCAAATTTTACAGCACAAACACTGATAGACATTTACTAAACAAAGCAAAAGTCTTACAATGAAAACAGACTCAGCGTTAAAACTTCTCTGCTTTTGAAACTCACATTCACTGAAACAGCACTGAAACCCACATTCAGAGAAAATGCACCTGACTAATGGTGGGTTAAGTTTACCTTTGGGCTGTTTTCACATCATAGGCACCCTTGCACACATTTTTAGGACAATCTTCTTCTTCTTCTTCTTTCGGCTTTTCCCAGTTAGGGGTCGCCACAGTGGATCACCTGTCCACTCATGATTGGCAGTGAAGTTTTAGGGTGTTGAGTTGCCAGCCCGGTGCCCAACCTTCCACTGAAGGCACACACACACACACACACACACACACACACACACACACACACACACACACACACACACACACACACTCACATCTAGGGCCAATTAGGAGTGTCCAATCCACCTTTAGCATATCTTTGGGATGTGGGAGGAAACCGGACCACCTGGAGGAAACCCACATGACCACAGGGAGGACATGCAGACTCCACACAGAAGGCATGCCAGCCGAGGATCGAACCAGAGAACCTTTTGCTGTGAGGCGACAGTGCTAACCACTGCACCACCGTGGCCGCCCTATTTTTAGGACAATGCAAAAGTGTTTTGATTCGCCTTCATGATTGTATTAATTATAATATATAATAATTGAATTATATCCCTTGTATAATACAGCACCACTTGTTAGAGTGTGTTTTAAATGTATAGTTTTGAAGATTTTTACAGTAAGCAATGAAACAAAGCATATGAACCAGTAATGACAAACTGCCCAATTCAGTATATTTCAACCATAAAAGGCCACTCAAACTTCTGTCATTACTATGCACAATCCCTACAGAAGTAAAAGTCATCTGAATAATTCCACATTAAAGAGCTCTGAAACTAATGAAGAGATTGTTGCTAGAAAGCAACTTTATATTTCAGTGTTTCATCTACAAATTCAGTGCCTGCTGCCCTTAAAGAATAAATTGCCTATGGTACATTAAAAAGTGGTAAGCTGGTATATTGCAATAGGGAATGGGTGGCAACCTGAAAAATAGGCTAATAAGTTACTAGGCATCTCATCTAAAGGAGAACATCCTCAATTCTGCTGCACCCCCATCACCTTAAAATACAAATCTACATGCTGTGGGAGTAGAACCTACATCTCTCTGCATCAAGCTACAAGTCTGCTCCCTGGTGTGCTACTAACACTGCTTTTAAATGCTATACCACAATAGTGATACCATTTGCTAAACAAAATAGTTGCACATTTTAAGCAGACTTAGCACGAGCAGCAGTAAACTTCTCTTCCTTTGAAGCTCACAATTCATTGAAAATGCACTTAAAAATAAATTCCACCTGCTAACTCTAACTAGGGCATTTCACTCTCTCTCATACACACACACCTCAGCCTCTTAGTGCAAGATATCTGGACAAGACCTAAATAAATAGGGACTAGATTATAAATATTGCTCTCATGAACTTAGAAAATTGCTAGAATAACAGGATTTGTGTTAGCATGCATTTTTCTAAAGGAAATTACATCTAAAACTCAAATGTCTGTCATTATTTAGCAACTTCAATCCTTTTTAGGAGGAATATGGGGCAGAAATCTGGACATTCTGCATAAACCTGGACAGCTGATGGATATGCTACCTGCCTCTTACACACACACACACACACACACACACACACACACACACACACACACACACACACTCACAAAAACACTATACCTCTCAATCTCTTAGCAAAAGAAATCTGGCCAAAACCTTTTCTAATTTTGGGGACAAAGGCCCAAAACTAGTGACACATTTAGAAAGTTGCTAGAATAAGAGGATTTGTGTTAGAATGCATTTTCTGAATGATATGAAGTCTGAAACTCAAATGCATATCATTATTTAGTAACTTAAATCCTTAGTTCATTCCAGTTTGTTTGTTTGTGTCTTTCGGCTTTTCCCGGTTAGGGGTCGCCACAGCAGAACTCCGGTCCGCTAATGATTGGCAGTTGATTTTTATGTACCGGCTTGCCAGGCCTGATGCACAACCTTCAGCGAAGGTACACCCATTCACGCATGTCTCCACGCAGAAGACGCTCTAGCTGAGAATCGAACCGGACAGCGTCTTACTGTGAGGCGACAACGCTACCGCAGCACCACCACTATGGGATCCTTAGTTCATTCCAGTGATTTGTGAAAAAAAGCAGCAATTTTATGAGGAGCAGACCAAAAATATAAGGCAAAAACATGGACATTCTGTGAACATCCGTGCAGTTGAGAGGTATGACATACACATACACCCCCTACCTCCTTAGAAAGTGGATAGAACAACAAGTTTTTCATTACCATGCATTTTATGAAGGTTATGAAGTCTAAAGATAAAATGTCTGCCATTATTTTCTGACTTCAGTCCTCAATGATTTGCCAAAAAAACACAATTTTATCAGAAACAAACTGAAAACATGAGGCAAAAGTCTGGGTACTTGTGTATTAATGCAACCATGACTTTGTCAACCAAGTTCAAGCAGACATGTTTCCGTTACCAAAGTATGACAACCTGGTTGGGTTAATACAGCCTGCACAGCACATCTCTATCATTAAACTACGCAGTGGGATAAACCTAGGACTCAAACTGAGGATTACCACACTTGACAGATCTAGCACTGTAACCATACGAACTGTTCTGTAACTCCCTGTATTCATTTAATTAAATATTAACTCATGTGATAACTGTTCTGCAGTTATGAAACAATCTAATCAATCATTAACACAGTTCTGCTCTAAGCTGCATAATGCATGACTACTATGCTCACTAGACTAGTGCAGTATGTTGTAAGCAACAAGCATCAAAGAATAGTGGGATACTGCTTGCGCCCCATCCTAAAATAAGGCTAGCACCAAAAGCTCATATGTTTGCACAGAGTACAGGCCAGAATGCGAAGAAATGCTAAGTTGAAACATTCTGTCTTATAACAATAATGTTCCAGACAAACGAAACAGAAATCACACATTTCAATTTCTGACTACTACATCGACCAGTGAATGTCTCCATCAGTAAAGCTAGCAGCTGTAACTGTAGCAACAGGTGAGGTAATGAATAGCAGTGTAATGAATAGCAGCCCAAGGGTACTTGGTTAACAAATCTGGATAATTACAAGCTATGACCTCTCGCCTCCTTACAAACACACCTACCTCCCTCTTATTTACACACACACACACACACACACACACACACACACACACACACACACACACACACACACACACACACACACCCCTACCTACTTTTTATATACATGCATACACACTCCTATCTACCTACTTCTTACATCCACCCACCCCTACCTACCTATTTCTTACACACATACACACCTCTTAAACACACACACACACCTCTCACTTGTACATTCGTCCACAGTCCAAACAACTTCTGGAATTCAAATTCCACATGGGAAGATGAATATGTAAACCATCGGTCGCATAGATGCAGAAGACAAAAAATAGGTCACAAACACCTGTTGCATCTTAAAGAAGAACACCCTTAACAAAATTATATATATTTTTTAATTAAAAGAAAATGAATCTCCCGGCCAGCCAGCTCCAGAGGGGTGCAATTGCATCCCCTTGCACCTGCCTGTGGGCACCCTTGTCCACTGTAGTGCAATCTCGGAGTTGGTATATATAGTTGGGGGGGGTCTCCCACCTTGGTTCATTACATTTGCTATGTTGGCCAACTATGGCCATTCGATGAATTATTTTTATGATGTTAAGAATGTTTGGTACTTTAAAGTTTCGCTCTTTCATGTTCAATTATAAGCTGTTCACTGTAATCCACATTCGGTATGCGAACATAGAGACCCACCTGTACAATGGTGTTCCCCAACCAGCTCTCACACTCAGTGGAGAATACCTAGACAGAAGAATAAATTAACATGACTGATAGGAAAGAGGATGTTTGATCATCAGTGGGTACAATGGGGAAAAGCATACTGGAAAACTAAATAGTCCTTTAATATTTTCTCGGACATGTCATCCATATTGAGGAACTAAACCTTTTTAACCATGGACTTTGTTTGTAATTCACCTAGCTGTACTTCACGGACAGATTCTGTATGTTTATATACAGTGTTCATGAAATTATAAATTAGCCTCTTTCTTCACATCAACAAAATATTTCTCAAAATTTTCCAGTTCTCATATATTTTTACAATTTTGTATCAGAGTCAGCTTTGTTTTTCTTATGCCATGTGTAAGTCTTGCAGGATTTTCCATCTGTTAGCACATCTGTATCTTTATCTCTCAAAAAAAGACTCTTGGAACTACGTATTTTGTTATCCTTTTTGCACACAACTGCGCAATTTAGCACTACTTCTCTCCCCTCATTACAGTGACTGCTGGGTGCCACATAGTCAGCAGGGTTTTTCTTTATTGTCATTTTTTTCTTATACTTTGCTTTAAAATGATAGGGACCAAATCTCAATCAACTCTTTTCTGTACCAATTAGACTTTTTGTATGTTGTTTTTAGACCCTAATGTACCAGTGATCATCAAGCCCCATCTCCCAATGACCCATTCATCACACCCCTCATTTTCCAGTGTCAGAGGACACCATACCTACTAGTAATGAATTAGAAATCACAAGCTGTTTTCCTCATGGGGATAAGAAGGTATTTCTACTGTTACTACATATTGCTCTGTAATTTGGTAGGTGCTTCATTCTGCTCCAATATGTGTTTGGTTCTACATACATCCTGTATACATAGCTAGAAAGTGATTGATTCATTGCCAGACTTATGTCCCATGTTTCACCTTCATGCACTGATCATATAGCTCTGGCCTGGCCTACATGTTTTCCTATTGCAATGTGATGCTTAAGCTCTCCTCAGTAGTGGAAAGCTGGAGTCAGCTGTTTATTATTACCACTCTGCAGTAGTTTCTTCCAGTGCCCAAGCCCCACTGTTCAGACCTGAATCGTCTGGGTCACTACTCAGACCTGAATCATCTGGGCCACTACTCAGACCTGAATTATCTGGGCTGAAGTCAGAAATGGTGTATTCTAAGCAGTGGATTTGTTGTGAAGTTGCTTAAGATTGTCCACAGTGGTTTGTGATTGGATTAAATTCCTTTCCAAAGAAGTATATATAAAAATGTTCACAAACATTATTAGCAGTGCTTCATTGTCTTTTTCTTTTGTGGTTACATTTTTCTCTGCGTATCGCAGTGATCTGCTACAACACGCTATTACCTCCTGCTTGTTATCTTATACTTGGCTCAGAACAGCTTTCAGGCTTCCCTAATTGGTATCTACTTCAGTCTCACACTGTGGCTGAAATAATGACATCACTTTCTCTCTGTAAATATTGCTCTGACTGTTCCAAGTCCCTTTCAGTATCTGTCAAGCCATTCAGATTTGTATATCCCTTTTCAGTAACTCCCTGAATGATGCTACAATGGTACTAAATCCATCCATCCATCCATCCATAGCCCATTTGTTTCTCTTTTGCACATGGAGTCAGGGTGTCACATCAACAGTGACAAGCATCTAGAGCCAATGGTCACACTGCTGGGTGGCTAGTTTAATATATATCAGAAGTTTTTTTTTTTTTAACTTTTAGACATAGGTATTTCACTCAACAGTTCTCTATCCACAGGTTCAGCCATATACCTGCTGTTTCCTGCACCTAGTTGACCATATTGTTCCCATGGGATTTATGTCCTTCAACCCATTCATTCCTTGCTTGAGGTAAGAGTCAGGTGTCAGGTAGGGGGCCAGTCTGCAGGTCCCACTGACTATCCTACTACCACCCCTCAGCAGCTTGTGTTGTTCATAGTAGCTACTCTCAGGAGGGGCATGTGTGGTTCCACACATGCACAAGATGCCACCTAAACAGCGTAATGCAGTGCAGTTTGGTTGCACTAAGATCTTTGCTGCAGATGATAACAGAACTGCATTTTTGCAGGTGCTGCCAATGCACTGGGCTGACCTTCCATCATCCTCCCAGGAGGGGGAGCTGGCATCAGCTCTATGTACTCTCATCCTCCTGTACCCATTCCTTAAAGCACTTGTGCCACCAGTCAAACAAAGGTCTTCTGGGTGCAGTCAGACCTTATCTCTCTTTTCCGTTGGACTAGAGGGTAGTTACATATCCTATTTTGTGCGTTATCATGCTCCACTCATCTTCGATGAAATCTAATTATGTCTACAGTCTAGGTTCTTCCATACGTAATTCCTTCTGTGACCTGCTGCAGTAAGGGTTGCAATAATTTTAATGCAGAATTTGCATTAAAGAGCAGCAAAAAGTCATAATGCTGCTGGTATCTGATGCAGTCAAAGCTAGTGGTAGCCTTATCTCAAATCAAGGTTTAGTAAACACCTTTGCACTATTAAATTCACTTATTATTATAACATCTACTCTTACTGTGAGTGATCTCTTTCTGTCTCTGTCTTCATATGACTTTATTTACTACCCTCATATCGATATGCACTGTTTTCCCTGCTATTTATTTTACTATGACTG
>NC_056733.1:1141180263-1141182763 GCF_019279795.1 Protopterus annectens | reverse complement strand
GAGATGACAGGGAGATTACATTCAGCTGGGATAAGTATTTCTTCTTTTGGGGGTGAAGGAGGGGAGAAATTTGCACTGAACCTGTCAGCCAGAATGTTGGCAATATCTGTGGGTTCAGTGTATTTTTATTGTTGTGAACCAACTCTGAGCATATCTGAGGGTTTCCGCCCAGGTTTCTAACATAGCTGAAGAAGGCTTTGTGGTTATCTTTAGTGTCCTTAGCGATTTTTCTCTCAAAGTTGGCCTTGGATGTTTTTATGAGAGAACGTAGTTTTCTGCTAATGTTGATCAGAGATGTCTTCCCTTCATGGGATTTTGCTCTGACGTGCAGTAGCTTCCTTCTTTTGTTATACAATTTGTTTATGGCTGAGGTCCACCAGACAGGACGCTTACCTTTGGTGGAGAGGGACTTGGATTTGTTTGGGATTGCATGATCCATGCATTCTTGGAGATGTCCATAGAAAGCATTTGTGAAGGATTCGGCATTGTGGGATGTGGTATCCACTGGCACAGTGGGCTTAAAGGATACCATCTCAGTCTTAAGAAGAGTGAAGTCTGCTTTTGAGAAGTTTTTCACTGTGGTCTTTTGTGCTGGGGGTGGAGGTGGGATATGTATATCCAGGGTGATTAGTTTGTGGTCAGATCTCACTAGTGAGGGGTATACGTCCGGTGTGGAGCATTTTGTCCCCATGTTTGTGATGATCAGGTCTAGTATATTATCTCCCCTAGTGGGAGAGGTGACTAATTGTTCCAGTGCATTTGAATTTATGAATTCCAGGAACCTTTGGGCTAGGGTATTAGGGCTAGAATAATGTACCCAATCTATGTTTGGGTAGTTGAAGTCTCCCAGTATGATGGTATTTTGTGATACATTCATATCCTCCAATGTCTTCAGGAAGGCTGAGTGGGGTTCTTGAGATTGGGAGGGTGGTCTGTAACATGCTACCAGTTGTATAGCAGTTTTGCCTATGGTTAGTTGCACCTGTATGATGCTTCATGTGTTGCTACTAACCTGGAGGTGTGGGTGTCCTTGATGAATATGGACACTCCCCCTCCCTTTGTGGTTCGGCCCGGGTTTTGGGGCCGAAAAGCATGATACAAGGTATAGCCTGGTAGCGCTGGGGTGCTCTCAGGAGCCTTGAACCAGGTTTCAGTTACTGCACAGACATCGATGTTCTCCATGCTGAGGAGTGCATCAAGTGCCTGTATCTTGAGATTTAGACTTCTGGCGTTGAGCAGCATTACCCTTAGTTTTTTTCCATTATTGTTTTCTAAGGAGGTGGGTTTGTCTTTTGAGCCTTGCCTAAAAAAGGCACTATGGGGGTGGCAAGAGCCTTAGCCAATATCCGGAAGCCCAGTGGTGACAGGTGTAAGCCATCCCTTGCGAAGCAGCGTGGCTTGTCCAACATGTCATCCCAGGCAGACAGACATTGGATCCCCTTAGAATGACACCAGTACTTGAGCCATTTGTTAAAGCTGATCATCTTGTCTTTGTATTGTGGTATCATTCTTGGTGAGGGCAAGATGCTGCTCAGGGTCAGGGTCATACCAGCCTGGGCTACATAATCGGAGAGCTCCTCTATGTCTCTTTTCATGTAGTCCAGGGAGGTACGTCTCAGGTCATTCACACCAGCATGGACAATGACGGAGTCATATTTGTACTTGCTTTGGAGTGACTTGAGTTCGTGTGTTATGTGGCAGATCTTAGCTCCCGATAGGCAGCTCACAGTCACCTTCTCCTTGTTTAGCCTGGTCAGCAGGACATCAGTGTGTCTGACTATAGAGTCACCTATTACTAGTGTATCAGGCAAGGTGTTTGGCCTTAAGGGCTGTGATTGGTTGACACACTGATTTATTGAAGTATGTGTTGCATGTGTTTTGTTTTGAGGTGGTGGATTTTTGGATGTCTGCTTTGGGAGCCTCTGTTGTTTTGGTAAGTTTTTTATTAGAGCCTCCGAGTATGTCTTTGTGTTTTTATGTGTTTGGTTTGCAGATGTGGTATGTCTATGTGGGACTGGGATTGTTGTGTGTGTGGTTGCCATCTCCTCCTGTCTGGTCATGCCAGCCCTGAGTTGAGAGAGTTCAGCCTCCAGTTTGGCTATATAGTTGCATCTCTCACATGTATTTGTGTTTGTTGGGAGAAGGAGAGGGTTGTCTGTGTACATGAGACAATTGTAGCATTGTCTCAAGATACCCAGATTGACCAGCTGAACTGGAGAACGACGCCAGTAATCTACCACTCGACATGCTAGAACAGTATAAGGGAGTGCTGTACCTTTAAGGGAAGTGGATATTCACAGGGGTGGTAAGTAGATGTAGTGCTTTACTTAGTACGAGAGTGCTTACTTAGTAGAGAGGTATTGAGAACAAGTGCTAGGCTTATAATATAGTGAGTAGTCTGATTATACTAAGAGTAGAGCTTCCTTAAGGGAAAATTTGAAGAGCAGACCTGGCAGAACCAGAAGAAGTTTAACCTTGTTTAACCAGCGCTGCGCTATGT